>NW_013952864.1:23858-25933 GCF_001266775.1 Austrofundulus limnaeus | reverse complement strand
AGGTCTTGAGAGAGCTCTTTACTTTTACCCATCATCAGATGGTTCTTGTGTGATACCTGGCCATCATTTGGGACTGAACCAGCTGATGTTAACTTGCACTGACAAGGGGCAGGCTTGTTTTCTAATTACTGAGAGAGTTCAGCTGGTGTCTTGGCTTTCCATGCTTTTTTACACCTTCCTTTCTTCATTCAATACTTTTTCCCTGTGCTATTCCACATTATTACAAATAACTTCATTTCTGGGCATTTATGGTTTGATTTCTTTGTATGTATGGATCACTTGGGTTGTTACCAACATCTGGTGAAAATTTCATGTCATTAGCACCTCTAGTAATATATTTACTGAGAAAAATGGTGATGTGTTCAATACTTATTTTACTCGCTGTATATTGGAGCTTGAATATCCCAGTCATCATCTCTTCTTGTTTTTTTGTTTTTTTTAAGATAATGTATGGAAACTCATGATGTATTTTTGGAACCAGAGTTTGTGCACTGGAAATGTGGGGATTCAAAACCCACTTGCACACAAACATGCACCTCTCTTTGAAGCAATTATAGCTAAACTATTTAGAAAAAATGAACGCCAACAAGGGTTAACATCTGACAAATACATTTGTTGAGTTTTTTTGTTATTCTGCCAATGTGTAGTTTCCTGTTCATTTAAATTGAGTGTGCATGTCATGACATACGACTTGTATTGCAGCTTGTCCTGTTCTAGCTTCAACTTCCAGATGAAGGTTTATAGACAAGTACCGATTGGGTGATTGTAACTTTCAAAGAAAGACCTAAAATGTTAGGCACTGTTTTGCATTTGAAAACCTCAGTATGATGCTTCCTCTCTGACAATTCTATAAATATGCCTCTCCAATACCTTTATAAACTTTTAATTACCCTAACCTATTTATTTTCTATTCACTTTTTGTGCCACATTTCACACGACGGCTGTTCAAAAAAATGCCAAAACAAAATCATCAATATCCTTTTAATTTTTTTTAACATTTTTGAAGCTTCAGACATTTTCACAGATGCCACCTGGATGCAGTGGAATTCCAAAGACCTCTACATTTTTGTTTTTTAGCATTCGATTAAAGCTTATCCCAGCAGTGAACCCTGAGGAGGCAATGAGTTTCTAAGCACAGAGAAATACGAGACAAACCGTGCACACACACACAAACTCCCATAAGGTCCTTTTAGAATCACCACTTTATTAACATACATATTTTGGGGCTGAAGGAGAAAACTGGAGTACCTAGACAAAAAACAAACTGTGGAGAGGCTTTTAAGTTCCCGCTGTGCAGGACATGTAAGTGCATTTCTTCAGGCTTTAGGGTTTTTACATTGTTGGACATTGAAAAAAAAACACGTTTTAAATGAGACTGTGCTTGTTTAGAACAGGGATTTTGCTGCAGAACTCTTTGTCTGCAGGGCAAACATGTTCTAAATATGCTGCTTTATTGATGTTGTGATACTGGACAGGCGTAGACTGAATAATATTTTAATACCAATCTCTAAATTCAATTTTTAAGAGTATGGCAGTTATAACATATCAAAATGTAAATACATGAATCAGTAAAGAGTTGGTTATCTCAGCATCTTGCTTTTAAAAGCATCTGAAGCATCCAAACATCTCATCACTGTGGTTACCTTTATCCTAGAGTCAAACACAAAAACAATCCAATTGAGTTCCTAAATGGTGCAACAATTCTTTCTGCAACTTGTTTATTGTAATTCAAACAGTTCTTTTGATTATGTGTGAAATTTTTCTTTCATTTTACTCCATTGGAGCACTTTCTCACCTAATGCATGAAAGCAGATTAACTTACAAGAAGAAAAAAAATGCTTGTGAAGGTGGAATCCTTTCCCAGTGTAAATTTACTCATCAAATGAAGATAATTCTGATCCTGGTCCAGATCAGGGACTCTGCTGCTCTTTAGCTCCCATTCCTCTTTGATCTTTGCTGATCCACAGCAGAGGAGTGCTGGTATTAAGTCACTCTGCAGGTTTCTGTAATGGTGCAGAAAATACAGATCTCTCTCTCTCTCTCTCTCTCTCTCTCTCTCTCTCTCTCTCTCTCTC
>NW_013952864.1:8050-23808 GCF_001266775.1 Austrofundulus limnaeus | reverse complement strand
CTCTCTCTCTCTCTCTCTCTCTCTCTCTCTCTCTCTCTCTCTGTTTCTCTTTGTTCTTTGCTTTAAATATATTTTTTGAAAGGATTTGTATTCAGAAAGTGAATAATTTAGATGAAAAGCTGTTATTTTCTTTATAAAAACCTACGCTACTACAACAAATTCATTTTTTAATGTGCACCTGTTATGTTTATAGTCATTATGCAAATAAAGGCATATATTTAAGGCTTATTTTGAATTAACTGTCTTGATAATGATTAGAGGAAAACTGTGACTATAATAAACTTTCCCACCTGGAGAGAACCGTGTGCAGGTGGATGTTTACCAGCTCACAGTGTCATGTTGTAGTGCAGTCTGCCTGATGTTTGCTGAAAACCTCCCATCGTTTTATTGTTGCTTAATTCCTGCATGATTTTTTTTTCTCTTTTTATTTTTGGTACATAAAGCAAGTTTGTTTGCGTAGATTAAAATTTAGTCATGCTGGGGCTTGAGATTTTTTTCCTTTACCTTCACAATAAAAAAGATTTATTTTTCATTCTCATATTGTGTTCTAAAAATAATTTCATGAGAAAATCATCACCTTTTGTACTTGACCAGGGTGAGCCCTGCCTTTAGCCCAGTGGCTCGAGGGATAATTTTTTGTTAAAGTTTGAAATAAGTCAATAATTCCTAAGTGATGTATTAAAACAAAACCACATAATTTTCATTTTTAAGACATTTTCGCCTAAACTACAGTCTACTCTATTTGCCTGGTTGTACTTCAGTTCTCCAAAAATACAAAAGAGTATTTTATTACCATTTAGGATAATCCACACTTCTCATTAACACCTTGAACATACAGTAAAGTACATCAGTACAAAGCAGCATGCTAAAGCAATTTTACAGCATTGAGTTCATTTCCAACCACTCTGTCTCTGTTGCTAATGATCAGCACACTCTAAAAACATAATCTTTGCTGCCAGTGAGGCACTGAAGCACTTTCACGTCAGCGGTCACCACAGTGCTGCAGCTGCGGGCTGGTTTGATAGAGGGAAGTGGAGACCCACACTGGCTGCCCCCTACCTCGTTTTAGTCCGGCTGACTGATCATCTGCATACATTAACCCACAGACGGACCAACTCCAACTGTCCCTCTGGACTTTTTATTAATGCAGTTTACAGCTCATTTTGAAGCAGAAACAAGCAACAGCATGGAGACTGATTTTAGTTTTAAAAAGGCAAACAAAAGACGAAATCACTAACTGGCTGGTTTTCAGGCAAATAATTCAGATATCAGCTGAAAATAGCGAAGCAGAGAATCTCGCCGTGAAAGCAAAACAGAGTGGTAAAAGGTCTTAACATAAGCAGTGCAAATCTATTATGTATCTGTGCCCCCAGAGGAGGCAGCAGGTACACAGAGGAGCATGTGTGGAGGAGGAGGACCGATGCACAAACAAGCAGAGATACGTCCAGCAGGAGAGCGGCAGCGAAGCCTGAACAAACAATGGCACAGCTGGACTTAGATGGACAGCTCTGCTCTGAGAAAAAAGATAAGGCCACGCTGACCTTGGGTTTGTTGTTAACTTCATGTTTACCTTTATTGCCGTCTTCACGTGGAGCTGCAGGTTGAGGATCTTAAGTGCCCATTGTCCTCCAGTGTGCCCTGGGCTGGAGAGGCAGAGGAAGCAGGCAGAAGGCTGCGAGGTGGCTGCCTGTGGAACCCCAGGCTTTACTCACCACCTGTCTAGACATTAAAAAGATAACATCCCCACTTTTAATCCACGCTGGAGGTGATAATTTTTTGTGTTTGTGTGACTGTTTATCTGTACACACGTCTGCCTCCCTTTGCAATACTATGTGCTCTGTTAACACTCGAGCTACGGCAAATTGCAAGACAAACGGTACACAATGCCCCTATTCTTCGCTTGGCAGCGGTTTGTGGCCGCTGATGAAGAAAAAGCCATCTGTCCAAACTGATGTGTCCTGCAGCTACTGCATTATTTTCAATCACAACGAGCACTTTAATGCAGAATCACTTCCCTGAGGTGATAAAACAGCGCTTGTACGAATTTAAGTCATGCTTTCAGTCATTCAGATTTGCTCGAGGTTATTCAGTTGTTAGTGCGATTCAAATGTCAGGAAAAAAAGGGGAAGCGTTGCCACTGGTTGTTCTGTTTCACGCATTGTCAGCCTTCAATTTTTACAGATGAGATCTTGCACTTGCTTTTTTTATTCATTTCATTTTAAAAGCATGATAATTACTGCTGGCACTTTTGAAATGGCAGTAGATTTAGGTAGGAATGATTGGCAGGGTTAATGCTTGAGGCTGCACTTGTTCCTGATGGATAAGGAATTAAGAAGGCAGAAGATGATTGTATTGGATTTAGATAAAAAAATATGATACATATCTAGAGTTTTGCTGCAATGACTTTCCACAAAAGTCTATAAATGATTTTCTCAACTGCATCCTGATAAAGCCCCAAAACATCTACAGGGTTTGGTCAGGTCTTTATCTTAATAAGATCCAACTTTTTTTTATTTTTTTGTGTGTGGACAATTCAGAAAATTCAAGAAAATTTTCTCTGAATTATTACACAACACTTTACGGAGGGAAATTGCATGCTTCTCGATCATCTTGGGAAGTTATTGAAATTGTATACCATTTAAATCAACCCAGTTCTGTAGGCTCAGGGTTGAAAGGTTTGTAGATCGTATATAGAACACTGCTCGATTGCAGTGAAGCAACAAATTTCTTGAAGTTAGTCACAAAAAACAGTTTTATTCCAAAATAGTTGCTGCAGCCATGTTGTAGTGGCTCATATAGTTGTAGTTTTTTTGTTTATTTGTTTGATTTCTGTCGAAAAACTGCAACTGGTAATGTTCTATCCAGATTTCAGTGCAACAATAGTAATATGTGAAAAACCTTATTTTTGGAGCTTGATGATCTTTTTAAATACATTTAAATAGGATCTTGGTCAGAGTCTTGATCTTTTTTGTTGTTTTTTTTAATGTATTCTATTTTGTTTTATTGGCTTTTATATAGTTTTACCTGATGTTATCTTGTTTTAGTCTGATATTGTATTTAGAGTTGGGAGTTTTCATTGAAAACCTGGTCACTTTTTTAATCATGTGTCTACTTGTCCTTGCTATATGTCTTGTGTTTTGCTTGGAACAAATCTGACTCACTTTCACTGTAATCAAATTTACCTGCGGGTACAAATAAAGCTGATTTGATTGATTTTATTGATTGATTTGAAGTAGAATAAATCACAATAGTGGACACACTGTGGATTTTTTAACACAGCTGCCCAGATTATTTCTTTAAAGGAGACATAACGTGCTATTAAATCCTTTTTCACATTTGAATCAACCAGGGAGTTTATATAAAGTGGAACTGCAATGCTTTGGTCTGAATTCCTCCTTATTGTAACTCCACATGCCCCGCCCATTATCTGAGGCATGTCTCAGATCAAATCATTTTGAGGCTGTCTCTTCAAATTGAAACAAGACACTTCACACCCCTGACTATAAAGTGACGCAGAGTTTCGTGATGTAATCATTCAGAAAAAGTCATAAAAATAGAAACAAAAACTGAATGGGTTGAAAAATATTATCCAACAGAATATAAAGGTACCTTAGGCAGCACCAGGAGAGACTAGTTTCAACTTTTCTGCACTCCTGGAGACTCCCAAGTACACAACAAACACATTTAACGGCTACAAAAGTGAATTTTGCATGATGTGTCCCCTTTAAGGCAGTGATGAGCTTGTTTTATAATGACCTCATGAGCTCATAGTTGCAGGCGGATGGTGTCTCCTGGCCATTTTAATAAGATCATTTATTTTAATGGGTAATACCAGAAGTGGGAGAAAATGATCCAATGCGTTGCTTGGGTGAGCGTATTATTATAACAAATTGTTGGATTTTATTGCAACAGAAGACTTAAGTTCGACTGAGGCAGTTTCCTCTTCAATATATTGTTTCACACAATTTACTTGTTTTTGTCCCTACGTCACATATAAATAACCATCTTACAAGCTCACGAGTTAAAACGTAAAACTTTATGCATTTTAAGCAAACAAATACAGTTTTTGTGAAAGCTTTTTTAAAATTTGATAATGCAATGCCCAGTATTTTTTAGAATCTCTGACCATAATGTGAACTACCGCTTAAATATTTCCCTCTGAAATATTTTCCAGTGAGAAGACATCTGGATCCTGACATAATCTGTTGATGTATTTAGGAATACCTCCTGCTCATTATTGACTGAACAAATACAAACTAATCCATAGATGCTCGCTGCCTCGCAGTTTGAATTGAGTTCTTTGAGTGGAGATGCTCAGTGTGTGTGAAGTTTGACGGAGAGCTCTGCCACCTGTTTGGCCCTCATCTCCTCACTGCTCAGTGAGGCACAAGATGAAGCGCTTTACATCTTAGCGATCCTCCCACTCCTGCTCATCACTCTTCATAATACCCCTCCCATCACCTCAGTAATCTGCTAAGCAAAATGAGCAATGCCCCGATCTCACCGCCACCTCCCCAAAAGCCAAGACACGCTTCATTTCAATTTGGCACTGACAGTGATGAGACAAGAGAGAGCCCACCCCCATCCTCAGCGCGCGACAGTGAAGCAACACACACACGGGCTCTGCCACGCGGCGCCGTTTAAGCTACAAATTTATTCTCGGCACCAGCAGATGGCTAAGAAGTCCAGCACCAACTTAATGTTCTGTTTAGTTTTCATTATGCGAGCTGACATAAAGCCTCACATGATTAATGCTTTGAATGGTGAGAAGTCTCTTTAAAAAAAGAAAATAACATAAATTCTAAATAAATTTACGTTTTGATGTTTAAACATGATGAATGGATTACTGGAGGAGGCAAGCATTGGTTCATGGTCCAGAAAGCATCAGTTTGAAGTGAGCGTGAGACTAAATAAAACCACAGAGACAAAAAAAAAAAAAAAAAACATCCAGAGAGAGAGAAAAAGCAACAAAACCTCCAACTTAAAAAGACTCCAAAGAGACAAAGGAGCATTACAGGATCTAAAATAACTCCTCAGAGACACAAAATGACCACAGGATGAATCTTAAAGGGGCTCATAAGAGTCACAAAAACATACTAAAGCAAGCAAAGGAACTAAAATATACACAGAGAGAAACATTGGCAAAAAGCAGATAAGTATAAAACAATACAGTAACAATAAGACACAATGTAAGGATGACATTCAAATTACTGTTAATAACAAAAATGATTACAGGAGTAGTTATGTTTTTTATTTAACTCAGTTAAGACAAAATCCAGCCTTCTATGGGTATTTCTTCAGACCAATAATATTATACTCCTGTTTTCCAAAAATGTAACTTCAGAAAATGGACAAAAGTAAATGCAATATTCTTTGCTCTTTGTCAATTAGGTTAATGTGCTGACAAATTCTCATACTCGTTTGAACATGTTTTATTCATCAGAAATCAATAAAACCACAAACAGATGCGAAGGCTGACAAATAAAGTGGATCCATATAAAGCTATACAAATGATGATACAAGAAGATAGAAGGTTTTGGCCTGACAGCAATGTTGTCTCTTAAAGACCAGACTTGAGCATGTTTGTGGTATTTTCGTGACACTGAAGCATGACTTTACTTTTTTCTGCTAAGTAATTGTGAGATACAGCAAAAAAAAATTATAATAATAATAAAAAAATAAATCAAGCCAGTTCGGTGTCTCCCTTCCACCTTCCTGCACAGCATTTTGCCCCTGTCCTTTGCTTCTGTAAATAACTTTTTAGCAGTCGGAGGCGTGGGCTCGCCTTGAGGAAAGGCTCAGTCATCTGTTTCTTCAAGTGGCCATCTCTCTCATCGTCATAGCAGATGTTATGAAGTGCCAGCAGACTTCATTTAATCAGCACAACATCCAAACCAACATGACAAAACTGTGTTTTAAGGAAGAAAAAATACAGCAACAAATACAAAATCGTACAATATGTTGTTTGTAGATGCAACAGGCCGCAACTGTTCTGCACCGTTAGGAAACATATGAATAAAAATAAATGGAATATAAATAAATCTGTCATTTTCTCAAAACTAATTCTACATTAACTCATCCTAAAAGAAACCTTTCATGCAGTTTCAGTAATAGACTTGATAATTGACAGCAAATATAGTCATTTCAGGACACTTTAGTTTTAATGAGCAAACGATAATCTAAAGTTTCTTCCAGAACATCAGCCTGAGATGCAGTGCTTTCAGTGTGATATACTGTATTAATGCCACTCTTTTGTGACAAGTAATTTGAAATAATCCAGTTAGAGCTGCAAAGAGCTCTGAGGATTTGCATTTTAATTATACATTTTGATTCACTGGGCTTGATTACTTTCACTGTTTGGCAGCAGGTTAATTGTGTGAGCTTAGTTCTGCAAGAGTCTGGACTCATTATTTGTGTGAAGAATGGAATGAGGTTCTGGGATTCGAAAGCGTCAAACACTTCTGCAGAGACAACACCTACCTATGTTTGTTTAACACATTTAGGACTTTTATCAGCTGTTTTTGTTTAATCCCTAAGAAAATGAGGGTGAAAACTGCACGTGTTTTCCGAGAGATGAACTGGTTCAACAGGACTGAAAAGTAGTGGAGGGCTTCACCTTCTGTTCCCTTGAGCGGATTTCTCACTGATTTGCATCAGCTGACTCTCATGCATGACCAGGCACCTCGGCTAACTCGGCTCTGCGTGGACCCGGTCCACTGGGAACCCTGTTTAGCTCCGTGTGTGCAGAGGAGGAGAATTAGCGTGGGCTTTCAAAGGACGGACGGTAGAGGGATCTGCTGTGTATCGGAAATCATTCCCACAAGCAGTTCCCAGCGGACAAGAGCAGCCTTCATTTGTTAACATAGTGGGCGTAGAAAGGACATGGATGAAACGTGTCATTATGATTTATTTTGAGATATTTGCATTCACTATACTGTCATTTGTATGTTGTATTTTGCCACCGGGGGCAAAAAAAATGATTAAACATGGATTTTTTTAAACATTAAATCCGAGCTTCAAGCATTGTGTCTAAAACTGTAATTGACTTTGATCAATGCAAAGATAAAAAGAACAACAAAACAAAACCTAGCAAAGCTTCGAGAATGAATTCCTTTTTGGATCGAAATTGTATTTTATTATTCTAAAGTCAGATGAAGTAAAGCATTTAACTAATAATCAAGTTTATAATAACTACACTTTATTTAGCCTTATTTAATCATTAATAAGTGGTATAACCGTCATACTTAAGTTATAAATTAACACATTTTTAATGCTTTATAGACTAATTTAACTTATAACTTATGATCGTCCCTAATTATTGATGTTTTTAAGGTTAACTAACCCTAAAAACATCAATAATTAGGGATGTTTTTAAGGTTAACTAACCATTTAGTAATTATTAAGAAAGGCTAAATAAAGTGCAGTTATAAAGTCTTACCAATATACTGTAAAAACCTTTTTTCAACCTGTTACACTCAACTGATTTTCTTTAAAACATAAAACTAACCAAGTAACTGAAATATAGTCATAAAGAAGCCAATATATAAAATGTGAAAAACTGAAATTGCTTTTTTTTCTCTTTTAATAGGTTCTGATTTTTAATTTTTGTCTTTTTTGTCCCATTATCATTCACAGATTCATCTTTTGTTTTCCCTCCCATGTCTGCTGCTCTCCTGCTGTGCAAATCATCTTCAAACATCTAAAACCCAACCTTTCCATCTTTGGCCATTTGTCAAATTTTAAATGTCAATGTAAAACCTCTTTCTAAAAATTCTGGCAATCAAAGCTGTTCTTTTTTTAAACACCATACTTTTCTTCCTTGTTTGTTGAAATTTAGGAATCACAGTCTGTTGCTCAGTTTTCAGTCAGGGTAGCTGATTTGTCAATGGATGGGCTGGTGGGCTGCTAAGCAAGGGCCAGATGAGACCCCATCTGGTCAGACCCCACATCCTGCCAACTCTCACCCCAGTGGCCCAGGACGTACTCCACTCATCAGCAGCCATCAAAGTGTGGATGCCCACCAGCACACCCTAAGCGGGCTGCCATTTCTTTGAATCCCTCATCTCATTATTGCTATGAGTGATTCAAAGAAAGCTTGGAACTCCTCAATCATTTAACCACCCACAGGTCCCAGTCTAGCCACTTCTCATCCAGTCTGAACAATAAACCTGATCAGACATGGAAAACGTTCTGGGATAACAATAAACTGTAAAGAGATTTGAACCAAACATATTCAGATATTTTGGGGTCACTATAGACCCCTAAATATCTGTCATATCTATTCTATAAAGGTTTTATTCCAGAGTTGCGTTCAGAGACGTAACAAGTTTAAAATGATTTCTATTATCCAAACAAACACTAAACCCCTGACTTCACTGCTGTTTACATTTGACTTTGTCTGGTTGAGATTTTTTAAACACTTTGATTAAAACTTTGATTTAAATGACTGAAATTTTAATGATGTTTACAAGTTAATTCTTCTAATATATCCTTTTAATACATCCTGTTAATGTTTTGCACTCTTCTGACGTAAAGCTTAAACGCAAAACACTTAAAAGTTTGACACACATAAAATAGATGCATGGGAGAAACCTGAACAGAAAAACAAACTTCTACTCACATCTGTGATCCTTCTTTTATTTTTATTTTTATATATTTATCTAAGCACTCTGTGGGTTTTGGAAAAAAGTCAATATCAGGAATTCTTCTGTGCAAGAAGCACTTTGAGGTTCGATGTCTGTCTTAAAATAAGCCTTTTCTCTGGAGAAAGAGAGTAAGCAACATACATATAGCTCTTTTAAATAAGGGCTAAGTGAAAATTGATTTAGCACACAACTTTTTTAATTTGGGTAATGAGACAATCAATTTGTTTATGACAAATGAAGTTCTCCAGCATTCTTTTGAAAAAGTAGTAAAAGACGAGAGGCAAATTCATCAAGCTGGCATGAATAGAGGAGCGTGTAAAACATGACCCTGCTACTCAGCGTGAGGAGCTGTATGAGTTTGCCAAAAAAAAAGGTTTTCATTGTGGGCACGTCTCATTATTCACACATTTTCCACCAAATTACATGATGGTAATTTAAGAGTCTTGAAGTCACAATAGAAATGCTTCATCATGTCCATTATCTCTCAGATGTATCACTCCTTTACTGGAAAAAAACCTGACTCCTGCCTTTGTTCTTCTCCCCTGAGCCTTTTCTTTCACTCCCGCAGCAGCCAGCGATACTGACCCGTTCTTGTCCTGCTCACCTAGGATAAAGTGCAAAGCTTTGTTCAGAACATGAAAAATACGAATGTTTCAGACAAGAATTGAACAGCTGAATGTAACACTAATACTGCTGCTTTCATTATCTCCTTAAATTACACACTTAGGAGGAATACTGTATTGATAACCTCATAATAAAAGTTACAGCCTTTTTTCTTTTACTCATCCAGAAAAGCAGGATAAATGCATGTGCAGCTTCTGTTTATCCTGCTCAGTGACTCCAGTAGAGGACAATTAGCCTCTCCAGCATCTGCTTCAGTGTCATTACCCTCTTCAAATTAATTTAACAGTTATGAAGTTACTGCTCTGTTATTGGCTATAATTGAGGATTGTCCCCTTTACTCAATGCTTCTTAAAATAGTTTGGGTTTTAGTCACAGATTGAGATAAAATGAAGTGTCTAAAATGAGCCATTAGAGCCCATTAAACCTGAAGTGTGGTGCTGTACCTCTTACATTATTTAAAGAAAAAAAATCAGTTGTCTGGTCGCAGATTTCTGAAGAAACTCACACATTTCATTTTCAATCCTACACAAATCAATGGTCATTTTTTAAAACTAATGTACATACAATGTTATTCAATAAAAAGTTTTTTGAAACTTTTCCTTCCGATATATTTTATTACCAGCATTATTGGCAGCACGGTGGCTCAGTTGGTAGAGCCGATGCCTCTCAGCAAGAAATTTGCCAGGTCAGAACCCGTCCGGAGGGCTTTCTGGGTAGGGTTTGCATGTTCTCTCTGTGCATGTGTGGGTTTTCTCCAGGTACTCCAACTTCCACTCACAAACCAAAAACAGGACTCTTAAGTTCATTGGTAACTCTAAATTGCCCCTAGGTGTGAGTGAGAGAGTGAATGGTTATTTGTCTCTGTGTGTGGCCCTGTGATGGACTTACCACCCGTCCAGGGTGTACCCCGCTCCTCGCACTGTGACTGCTGGATATGGGCACCAGTGACCCACGTGATCCTGAAAGGAAGAAGTGGGTATAGATAATGGATGGATATTTTATTACCTACCAAAAATAGTGGACTAAATAATTAAGACCACTGAGATGTATTAAAGCTAAAGACAAAAACAAAAACTAGAAGTTGAAGTCACATAGGATAAGCACCCCCTGCTGGATGACTGCAGTACAAATCTTAAGCCCCACCCCTCCAAGTAAAGAAAGGTGACATTGCACCAACTAAATAATAAAAAATACATTTCAGATTCCTTTTTAGGAGTTTGTTGATTTGCGTAGCTCTTACCTTGCTGCTGTAAGTTTAAATGCACATTCAACCCCCAAATACATTTAGTTTTAGTTAGTTATTAAAACCTTTAAAAAATGCCACATTGTGATTGACAATGTAATGTTTGTGAGTTGAGAGCATGTGTAGTACAGACGTTATCAATTTTACAGCACTGTGCCCCCGGTGACTCTGGTTAGACTCTAAAAGTATGAAATGGCAGATCCCAGTGAGGTTTTTGTAACATGGATGTTGTTTGGTCAAGAAAACTGCAAAACACTAAATAGTTCCATGCCAAAATTTAGATGTTTAATATTAACTAAAGAAGCATCGATTCATCTCAAAATGTTGTTTTTGCAAAATTGTTGTGGTACAGTCTTGAAAATGCTGAGCCTTGTTTGACCAGTCATTAGCCTAGGCTGAATGAAGCCATTTGTCTTTTTCTTCATGCTCTATGACTCACTGTACGTCACAGCTGATGAGATACTATTACAGAAACTTACACTTCAAAGTTGACTTCACTGTCCATTAAAATCAGCTACCAAAATGACTCAAAAAGTAATTAAAGCTAGGTTTATAGTTGAAACGTTGAACATGGTGGGAGGATGTGCTCGCCAACAATGACACAACTGCGCCGTCCGCGGTTTAGTGTTGTATATACCTCCAAATTTTTATAACCCCGCACAGGCTACCAACCTCCATTCAAATAGTTTGTCAAGCATTTCTTCTCTTTTTAACAACATTTTATAAGTTAAAAAGTGTACTGCCACATGTCCTTTCGGAGACACCAATGTAAGCGTCAAGTATAAACACCACTGCTTATGAAGGGTGCAATTCTTCGGCTGAGCCCTGCCCAACACTCACTCAGATATGACAGAGCTTTAAGAGAGCTTTAGTAGTTTAATTTTGTTGTATTTTGACAAAAGCATATCACAGACATTCCATGAAGACTACAAGAAATTTTGTTAAATTTGAAAAAAAAAATAGTGATAATGTCTCATCTTTAATATTTTATGCCTCCAGCAGTCCTATCAGATGTCCTCTAGCATAGCATTGATTTGTCAGATGCAACTCTGGCATTCACTTTGAAGGCAGACTGTTGACGTGCGACCTAGGTGACTTTACCATGGGCCATTATCAATCACCTTCATCTAGAGTGAATTAATACCAGATTAGTGAGCGAGGCTGTAATTAGATTTCATGAGCAGAGAGTTGGGAGCCTGAAGCAGAGCTTTGTGAAACAGCACCTCGCTATGAAGGCATTGTGATTTAGGAAGAAGATAAGCATGAGCGAGACCTTCAGTTCTCGGGCTGGTGAAGATGGGCGAAGGGGGTTGTAGGCAGAAATTTGTATTGATTCCTAAGTGAGGAGGAAGAGAGTCAGGTGATAAGCTTGGCTTACTCAAGTTGACAATCAATACAAATTTCAGCTCTTCCTGTGGAAAGAATCGTCAAATTACATGAAACACATCAATAGAACTACAGTTGCTAATTACATCTCACACAAACCAAGCGGTGGGTGCACTGACTGCGTCTCCATCTTGACAAGGTGGCAACTAACGTTCAGCATGCTCAGGAAGGCATCTAAACACTCTTATTACTGCAGATATGTACCATTGGGCCGGGTCATTGTCCTTTCAATCAGCTTGACCTTTTCCAGTGTGACTTTAAAAGGCTGTGCTGGCTAACAGCGTCACTCAAATGGAGAGAGAAGCATGAGCACACTTTGCTTTTTGTTGCAGGCGGTGCACTCTCCGTTGATTGGGAAGTTTATGGTGTGATGGCCTGATTCAAGTGTTGTAAACGCTGTGGGCTGAAGTTGTCCCCAGATGGTATTTCTGGAGAAATAAACGAGCCATCAGTTGCAGCAATAAATAAAATACTTATCAGCAGTGGGAGTCCTCTGCTTGGACAGTGTTTGATTTATTGTTGGATTGTGCAGAAGTGAAAATAATGTACAACTGAGGAAAGTTGTGAGATAATTATTACGTAAGCTGTTGGTCCTTAACACTCAGAAAGACAACTGCACATGGATGACGTTAATTCTATAAAATTAGTTGGTATTTAAGCACAAGCAACCAAAAATGACATATTATTTCTATTAAAGGAGACATGTCATGCTTTTAGATCCTTCTTTTTGACATTTAAATCATTCAGTCGGGGTTTATATAAAGTGGAACTGCAATACTTTGGTCTGAACTCCTCCTTATTGTAACTCCACAAGCCTCCTCTTTTCTCAGGTGTGTCTCGGATCAACTCATTTTGAGGCTGTCTCTTTAAATCCAAATGAGGTGCTTCACAACCCGCCCCACTGCAGCTTCCAGAGTGGTTCATTCTAGTTTCACACTGATTTTCCCTCATTTTCGTGCAGGTAAATGGACATATAGAGCAATCATAATATTTTTTTCAAGTTTTACAGTTTTCTTTAAAACAATAAATGAGCAAATAATAATCATATTAACCATCCTCCAACCCGCTCTGCTGCTATAAATAAGCTCTACTTTCCTCATCTCACCCTGCTGCAGGTGTGGTCATCTCTGTGGCCAACAGTCTGCCTGCAACTCCTACCCCCACACCCCATTGATTCTTGCAAAACTTATGGATTTTTGAGGCTCATTATACAGGTAAACATCTGAAGGAGGCACAAAAAAACTTTTTATTCACAAGTTAATTAAAATATGTCATGAAGCAAGACTTGTCCATCCAGCCTTATGTGTTGGAGCCAGAGTCTGACCCAGAGCCAGAGGAGGATGAAGTTGAAGAAGTTGTTGTTTGTAGGAGTCCAGACTTTATTTAGCAGTTCCCTCGCAAATACTGAGATGTAACAATTCATAAAACGTTATAGAAAATGGAGAAAACTGAACACATTGAACAATATCTATTTTTATCTGTATCTACACAGCACCGGGATATAACTTTTCTGCATTCCTAGAAACTCCAAGTACACAATAAAATGCAATTAACGGCTAAAAAAGTGGATTATTCATGATATGTCCTCTTTAAAAAAGGAAACCTACTGTAATGTCCAGTGTTGCTTTGAATTCTTTTAAAACAAAATATGTATCAAGGACTTTCCAGAGATCAAAATAAAGACAGTATTCAATGAAAAATGCTACGTTAGTTGCTACACTGTGACCTTATATTTTCTGAAAGCCAAAATGCTGAAGCAGTAAATACACACATCAATTTTTAGTAGCATAAGGTAGGACTCACTGGGCTGCTGCTGTTGGCAAAAAGCATTTATCAAAGTGTCTCTAAATGTTTGTGAGTGTAATTAACTGTAAAATTATAAAGGTGTAAATATCTTTTTCAAAGTTAGTTTGGTTTCCATATATTTAAATCATAATATTTGGTCCAGGACAACATTAGCGTGGGTTGGCTTTTCCTTTTTTGTAAAGCTCTTTTAATAATGTTCCAGCATCCCTTTTCAAATATCACACTGGGATAATTCATCCAACAGGATCTGGATTTATTTTGATGTATTTTTATTTGTCTCCATGAGAATTAAACTTGACCTGGACATTTCAGCACCTGACTGAATGTGTGTTCAGACTGTAAACAGAGTTTGAGTGGACTCTTCAAACCCATTAGCTGAGGTTCACTGTAATTGCAGGCTGATTGCTGGCCTTCAAAGCAGATGCCTTGAGCTTCACTGGAATAAACATGGCCCTTGCGGGTTTCAGCTCATTCTCTATGAAAGCACCTGTCTGGCTTTGGTAAAACACTTTCAAGAGGGCTAATTAGCCTCTCTGACAGCAGCATAATAGGAAAATAGACAAAAGGAATTCTTTTCCAATTCATGTTCAATCCTAAAGCAAATTAAAAAGAAAGTGCACCACTTAAGCTCTGCTGTTCACAATAAAATAGCTCAATATAATTCATCTGGCCAGGAAAGGCTGCTGGTTGTTGCCACAGAAACCAAAAGCACAACACTTTCTGGGAAAAAATAAAGATAGTATTATTACCACCCACAATCTGTTCTGTGAGCAGTTATAATTACAAATTGAGACAGAGAATGAAAGGGGGAGGAGACGCACACAGCAAGGGATGAAAGAGTAGTTTGTACCACCGTGCAGCTTTCCCTGCAGCCCCAGCTGCTTTATACACCGAATCTTTTTATGTACAAGTGCCTGCAGTCCTTCACTGAGAACCAGACCCACAAAGAGCCCTCACAGCCTGGGGCCTGTGGGGAGGTGACACAATCAATAGCCTCTCTTTGCCCGGATTCGTCAGGCTGGTTATGTCGATGTGGATAGTGGTATCTCCTACCGTTTACAGTGCAGCTCAATGTAACTGTAAAAGTATTAAAAAGAGACACAGGTAAAAATAGAGAATAAAGGACAACAATGAAACAAATTCAAAGAGAATTATTTTTCTCATCTCCAAAAAAACTGTCTCAGAGAGTTCATACCTAAAAATAATAAATAAAAATAACAATAACATTCCAAGAAAACAGAGATGACACATTTTCTCTTTTGTATGAGGATGATAAAATTTATCGACTTTTCTCTTGTTTTGCTGTGGTTTTGTGAAGGTTGCTGTCTGGTGATGTGCACATTGAAATCACATTATTTTTTAGAACAGATTGAATAGGTTAAATAAGTTGCCTCTCTATTCAATTTCTGTGCTGTTTTCGAAAAACACAAGCACCAATTTGGGCATTCTATTGTTGTAATTACTGCTACTTTTTTCTTTTTTTCGTACTGTATATTACTAATAAATCATACGGTGGTAAAACACCAGAAAATCAATCACATGTTGTCCTCATGTTGTACATACAGCGGGTAAAATAAGTATTGAACACGTCAGCATTTTTCTCAGTAAATATATTACTAGAGGTGCTAATGACATGAAATTTTCACCAGATGTTGGTAACAACCCAAGTGATCCATACATATAAAGAAATCAAACCATAAATGTCCAGAAATGAAGTTATTTGTAATAATGTGGAATGGCACAGGGAACTCAGTGCTGCCCTCTACAGGACTGGAGAGGACAGTGCACCTGGAAAAATTCATTCATTCACAATGAATCAGATGTAAGTTAGATTCATGCAAAGTTGATTAAACTGGACTGAAAATGATTTTTGTCTGTACTACAGGACTAAATCAGAACAAGAAAGTTTCTCTTGTTAATGTTCTCTACAGCTGCCCTTGTTTTACAAGCATTACGGTAACACGGTCACAACACAACTGAGAACACAACTGTTGTTCAGGGAACAACTTACGGACCGGGCTGACCACAACACAAACCTGTGTAATGTGTATGAC
>NW_013952864.1:5991-8040 GCF_001266775.1 Austrofundulus limnaeus | reverse complement strand
CAGCTATGCTAACGTGACAGATCGCAGTTTGGTAAGTTTAAAGACTTTATCTTAGAAACATACATGCTTCATTATTACAGTCGGATTATGCCTGTATCCAGCGGGTAAAATATGTATTGAACACGTCAGCATTTTTCTCCGTAAATATATTACTAGAGGTGCTAATGACATGAAATTTTCACCAGATGTTGGTAACAACCCAAGTGATCCATACATATAAAGAAATCAAACCATAAATGTCCAGAAATGAAGTTATTTGTAATAACCTAACCTGTATGTATGGATCACTTGGGTTGTTACCGACATCTGGTGAAAATTTCATGTCATTAGCACCTCTAGTAATATATTTACTGAGAAAAATGCTGACGTGTTCAATACTTATTTTACCTGCTGTAAATAGAAAACACCAAGATGTAAAATTTAGTCAGGTTACAGAAAGAGAAATCTGAAAAAGAGAAAGTACAATCACACAACACAGATAATATTTTATCAATACTTTAATTTTCATTATGTGACTTTGTCATTATTGGCATATGCACTCAAAAGCATTTCATAGGTGTTTTGATATGTGAGGAAAAATAACTAAAAGGAATCATAACTGAAATGTAGCTTCTATAGATTAGAAACAACATTTGTGTTGAGAAAATAAATGCCAGCTGAATTTTATTTCATTTGATGGAGAGGCAAAGAAAAACTCTATTCAGTTTGAGCAAAGACTGCGATCACTCATATGAAAGGAAAAATACAGCGCAGTGTAAAGCAGATTGGTCTTGTGGACCACAGAGCATGTGCTCTCTCAGCACTCCTCTGATTCCGTCCCCTCTCAGTTAATTTATTACTTTGTAACAAAGAGTTGGAGTTTCTGTGAGTCACTCTCTGGTAATATTTTCATATGAAGTACATTTTTTTAAATTGCAATAAAATATTTATTTTCTTTTTAGCTCATTTCATGTGAAGTGTTGAAGTGGAGTTTGATGGTAAGGTGAGAACTAAGCTCACTGTGTAGTGAATGATTGTTCAAGTCTTTTCTTTGATTTTGGCTATTTTTCAACGTATTTCAAAAAAACGTAGATTTTTTTTTTTATTGTCTTCTGTCTCTGAAAGACAGGACTGCTCCATGAGACAGGGCCACTAATCTGAAATCAGACAGTGGAACAGTAAATGTCTCTTAGTTCAATGGGCCGATCTATACTCCTCAATTAAACTCTTTATAGGTCTAACTGGATTAATAAAACATCTTACTATACACTGACACCAGTCACTTAATGGAGTGGACATCAGCATTAAGTGCTGCTGTAACTGAGCTGTCTGGCTCTTTGAACCCCTGTCTTCCTGCCAGACTGAATATATCAGTCCAACAGGACTAAAGGCGGAACCAAGAATAGATCCATCAACTGTAAAAGTCATGTTTAACTCATACAGCTTGTTGTACATTATGAAAAAATATATTTGTTTGTGAGTCACTCGATTTTGCTAAAAAAAAAACACAACAATGCATTCATCCATAAATTACACTCACCTTTCTGGGTCATGGGGAGCTGGTGCCAGTCTTCAGTAGTCACAGTGAAAAACTTTGGACAGGTGTGAGCTCTGTGAGTTCATCACAGAGCCGCAGAGAGTTGATGAATATTCACTTCCACCCACATACAGACAATTTATAGTTATTTATGAACCTGACATCCATGTTTTTGGTCTGTCAGAGGAAACCAGAGCACCCAGAGAAAACCCACCTGTGCTCAGGGAGAACAAGCAAACTCCACACAGAAAGGCCTGAGGCAGACGTGTTGTCAATCCCAAAACAAAGAAATCAAAATAAGTCATTTGTAATGTGTCCTTTCACTGAAAACCAAAGCTGCATGGCCCTGCAGTGTGATTGACCTTATGTCACCCCAAACAGTCATATGATATTACTTTGTCAAGTGGATTTTCTTCACCTACAATCTGGAGAGTGCACAGATGCATCAGTTATTTTTTATACTTTCTCAGAGAGGATTAAATCACACACACACACACACACACACACACACACACACACACACACACACACAC
>NW_013952864.1:0-5876 GCF_001266775.1 Austrofundulus limnaeus | reverse complement strand
GTCTTTTTCTCATTTGTGCAGAATCTCAGCAGGAGTTTTTTTGCCCTTCAGCATGAAGGTTGGTCTAATTCCCAACCCCTCTGTGTTAGTGACCTTGGTCGAAACCGAAAACTCAGGATTTTTCCCATTTTGCTAATATATTTGTTCTTGTATATATTAATGTCCTTAATAAACTGTAATGTATAATATGTTTCATCTCCAAAACGATTTTCTCAAATATTTTTGGTAAAACCTTTTTTTTCTTTATTTTATGTCTGGAGTTTTCAAACTCTTACTTTAGTTGGGAATGTGCTTATTGATATTTTAGACCAGCCCTCCTCAGACACAACCTTCAATCCACTGAGGTTGGAAGAAGTCCTCCTGTTTCTCTGCAGGACTCTTCAAATGTTGACGCAGTTTTCTCTTTACCTTTTCTTGACCATCTCACTCTGCTCCCAATCAATGTTATTGGAACTACAGGCTTCCAACTGTTGTTTTCTTGTCCTCTCAAATCTTAATTTAGTCTTTTTGTTTGTTTGTTTGTTAAAAAAAAACTTCCTAGGTGCAGGAAACACCACCGGAGGCTTCCTGACAAATTAGGGTAGGTCTGGTAGTAATATTTCAAGGCAGATGCATAAATAGTGAATTAAGGAGACTGATAAACTAAAAACCTCATGTTCAGGTCTGAGAAAGTCAGATTTTTTGCAATGCAAATCTAAAAAAAAGAAAAAGAAAAAATCAGCAAAGCAAAAATGAGAGCAAAGATTTTGGTCTATTGTTTTTATTGCAAGGAAATTAAGCTGACAGAAAAATTAGACTTTTTACTACATGCATGATGCATTCATCTTCAAGTCCACCTTTATCAGGTTTGTTATTGACAGAGGAATCATCAATTATATAATTTCCATGCCATGATTTCAGCAGCTGTTTTGTCCTGTCAATCTTTTTCCAATTAGAATGCCATGTTTCACTCCTCACAATACAACATAAAACACCATCATCCTCTCAACAACAATGTGCTTCCTTACAGGCCAGAACAACAGGATGATGATTCCCCATTCAAATTATACTTAAAAAAAGAAAGAAATGGATGACTTTAACAAGTGTCAGGCTGCTGGATCTCTGCTGCTTCTATTTCCCCTGGTATAAGCCCATGATCCTCTGTCCAGAGAAAGATATTGGAAGAAATACAAATGCAAATCCTCTGCCTCCACCTGGGAGAGTTGTGAGCTGTCAGTTAATGAATGAGAGGCAGGGAGGCAGAGAGTGGGTGCATGTGTGTCCAAGAAAAAATAAATAAATAAAAAATGTTAGAAGAGATGGAAATAAGACAAAGAACTATAGTGAGGGAGAATATTTATGTATTTGCAGTAGCTCCCAGTCTGCATGTGTGACCCGCAGACACAGATGGTTTGAGTGACCATAACCTTCCTCTGTGTGTGTGTGTGTGTGTGTGTGTGTGTGTGTGTGTGTGTGTGTGTGTGTGTGTGTGTGTGGTGTTGTTGCCAGAGCTGAATCCTATTTGAATCAGTCCACCTGGGACCCTGATCCCATCCCGCTCCCATCAGCAGCTCAGGTGTTGTCTGAATATGATTTATTTGCAAACAGAGAGATCCAAATGGAGATGAGGCAGAGACCACTGTGCCTGAGTAAAATGTTGAAGGAAAAGTCAGTAAATGCAGTAAACAGTGAGCTGGGCTGCTGTGTATTTATTTGAGTGGAACAAAAACTCATTGGGCTAGTTGTTATATGATAAATCAGAGTTTTTGAAAAATATAACACATATTATAACTTAATGTCTACTTTTTACTGAGACCATCGTAGATGATTAAAAAATATGCATTTGTAATCTTGTGACCACAAAATTAAATAACTTATGGCCACAAATGATTACATTCATTTCCATGCAGAGAGTTTTGATTGTTAACATGGACAAGTTTGAATTGATTTAATCAAACCTTTATTTTTTTAAGCTTAACTCAGAAATGGCTTTCTCTCTCAATTGTCCCTTTGCTGCAAAAGGAGTTGGAGTTACTATACGTTTATTTATCCAGAAAAATCCCGCTGTTCTCTTTTGCAGTGGCAGCCTTGGCCTGAAGGCAACCTATTGTACATGTTTTTGTGCTGTGGGGGGAAACCAGAGTGCCTGGAGAAAACCCATGCAAATCCTGCACAGAAAGACCCCCAGGTCCGAACTGGGGATCGAACCCAGGACCTTCTTGCTGTGAGGTGTGGGTGCTAACCACTGAGCCATAATGCTGCTGCCACATTATAACATTTTAGTCAACTTATGGAAAAAAAAATTCCCAACTCTGAAGATGTCTACACTGAAGATGGAATTAAAAAATGAACTGGAAGACTCTTTTGGACGTATGCTAACGATTAGATCAAATATAAAACCTATATGAGTTATTTAGTCGTAAAAAATGTTTATAAATGGTCTAAAACAGAGTATAATCTGACTCTAACAATGTTTCTCACAAAGCTTAGTTTAGTAAATTTAGAATAGAATAGAACAAAAACACACCAAATAATACAAATCACAAATAAACTGAAAGACAGCAGAAAGAAGAAAAAAAATCTTATTATCTGCCCTTTATTAAATAAATAAATAAATAAATAAATAAATAAATATAAAACCCTAACAATAATATTCAAAAACTTTAATCTCCTTCTAAAACAACAGCTCGTGTGAACACACATTAAACAAACTCATATTTCTTTAACAAACTAACTTTTATCATTCCATAAACAAATTTATTGAGCCAGCATTTTTATAATCACTTTCATTTATTCCATAATCTTATTCCTTGGACTGAAATACATTGATCCTTCAAAGAGACAAGGCTGCTCAAAATGATCTCATGGCTGCACAGTCTGTTAGTTTAAAATTTTATAAATGATACTTTTTTCTATTTTCAATAAATCTTCCTAAATTGAATACTTGATTGTTTTCAAACTTGATTTTAGAACATGTGGATTATAAGTGAACGTGATGAAGTGATGTTTTATGCGAGCGTTGTGTCTGAAGTGTTTTTGTTGTCTCTGAATACAGTTTTTCTTTTAGTCATTAACCAGCAGATTGGTTTAATTACAGTGTAAGGCCTGTAGTAGAGCCATATATACAACAGGAATGACATCACTTTTTTTCATGAATTGTAAAAGCTATATTTGTGGGCAAGAAATGCAAGCATGAAACATCAGGTTGACTACAAATGTACTCCTTTCCCGCCGTTCAACTTCTTCCATTTACTCAGTGTGGTCTGTTTGTTCAAAGGCCTGTTTACTTTTTGCTGCCTCCTCAGCCTTCATGTTTGTAGACAGATGTGTCGGCAGCGTGATCAATGAGCCTCTCAGTCCCTACAACAAGTTCTGTCAAACATGATGACATTAACATGACACGACTGCATGTTTGAGTAGCCAGACAGAGTGTACTGCACGGAATAATTTGAGCCGGAAATGTTGTTCTCAGCTGGTGCAGAGTTTACATCTGACCTTTAAACACAAACAACTCAGAGGTGCTGAATTTACACGTTGCTCGCCTTTATCACGCGTCGTTGTATCGCTGTAATAAGATGATTTATGGTTTACCGTTTGATGTGTGTAATAGAAATAAAACGTGTGTGAATTTTAATGATTAATTCCAATATTTATGATGAATTCACATGTTCTGGATAGCCATTTAATTAAATGATGAGGTGTAGACGTAGATTCAGGTGAAAAGTCAAGTGAGTGGAATTTGCACTGGCTGGATTTGAATCGAGACAGAAATTAATTCCCACAGTTACTGTAAAAGAGATGTGCTCCATCACACACATGACAGAGGAATTAGAAGGTATGAACTCCATGTCATCTTATAATGATCCCTTATTCATTCAATTTATTGCAGCTGAGGATAAAAAAGAAAAGAGGCCAGACGATGAAAAACTCAGCCCTTTTGCCTGCTCTCATTCCCTGGTGGGCAGAACTACTGACCTTGAGAAAGACTGGAAGAGAACTGATGGGCAGCATGACTTTTTGTCTGCCGTTCAGGAGGACTCACTAAAGTTTGATGATTCAAGTAAGGTCAGCTCACAGAAATGTCTTGTTAAATTAAATAAAGAAACAAAGTAGTGCATGTTGCAAACATAAAATTACATTTTATAACGGTTCAGTAACAGCAAAGCAAAGTGTTTGGTTTTACTCAGGTCATTCCTCAGCACAAAATCACACCGACCTGTTGCAACACATGTTTTAGGATAGCACCAATTTAGCTGAATACAGTACATTTTTATTCTTTGTGTCACAATATGGTTGGAAATAGGATTATGTGTGACATTTTATCTTGCTATGTTGTTTTATTGTCTTTTAAGTGAAAGCAGGTGAGTTGATGAGTTAGTGAGTTGCAAATGGCTGATAGGTGAATATGATGAGGAGTAATGTGTCAGCTGAGGTATGAGCAGAAAACAAAAACCTAAAACTGTCAGGATGAAGAAGTTACAGAAATACAAAACTGGACAGGAAGAAAACGGGATCACTGAAAACAAAGGTACACAAACTGAAACATGGGTTGATAAAATCTAAACAGGAAATAAAAAAATAATTTAAAATGTGACACTTTAAAACTAATAAGGCTGATGCTTAAATGCACATAAATCATTTCATTTGCTTGTCTGACTTAGTCTAACAAACTTATTTTAAACTACAATACATCATTTTAAACCTAACAATGTCTGTGAGGTTTCTGTCAAACCAGTTTATATTTAGTTGGAAAAATAAGTGTTTTTTTATTTTTTGTATTTTAGCATGTTGCTGACAGTTAAAAAGCAATTTGTGAGTTTGGGTGAAAACTATCAGGTCCTGTTACTTCAGTGCACAGTAATGAAGTGCTAGATGGGCAGGTCTGTGTCTTGCTGAGTTAAGATAAAGAGGCTGTGGAGCAGAAGATGTAATTAGCCATATTTACGCTGCCAGCATTGGGCCAAAAGCACAAGAAGACTGACTGTGTCACAGCTCAGTAATTACACCTGCCTCCTCATTACAGGCCTCCAACTGTGAAGAAATCTAAAGCTCAACACAAAACAGAGGAAAAAGGAAAAAAAGGGGCAAATGATCACTGCTATTGTTTTTTTTTTCTTCCTTTTTTTGTTTTCTCGTTTTGATCCAAAATGCCTCTGCTGCTTTTCTCAATACTTTTTATTTCAGAAGAGGATCATAGGGAGGCTTTGCTCTTTTTCCATTCTACAAGAATAAAAAGGTTTGAAGGTTACATTTTAAGAAAAGTGGAACAGCATTTAAAAAGTAAATGCATTTGACATCAAAACTAATGTTAATAGTAATTATTAATGTGCTTATTCAAGACTATTATTTCCAGAAGGATTTCATAACTTCAGCAGAGCAAGTTAAAGCATATTATGTAAGCTCAGACACTATGGCTATATTAGGAAGGAAAGCTAACTTGCTTAAATGTTGTTTCTCTAGGATTTTATAGGTGTATTTTCCATTAATAAATGTCATTTTAAATTACTTTGTTTTTTTAGACACATTTTGCATCATATTTGGTTGGATATGGATGTTTTTGTTCTCATTGACAAAAGTAACAACTGATATCAAAGGAAAACACGACTGTGGAAGGACTGCCCCACTTGGGTGTTTCTTGCATGTGATGGGTTAAATGCAGAGCACAAATTTCGTCATTGTCTGGGAACATGCATTGGATGAYAAATAAAGTACATTTACCTTTTTTATTTCTAATTTAAAAATTAATATATTAATATCAACTCTTATAGTTATGATTTAGATTTTATTTTCAGTCAAATGGAAGGAAGTGTCACATTCAGCTAATGTGATTTCTCTTCCACAAAGTAATTATTTCCAGTTTCCAAACACACACACATACAGTGTATGTATATATACAG
>NW_013952863.1:404909-405829 GCF_001266775.1 Austrofundulus limnaeus | reverse complement strand
CTTTGAAACCCACGCCCTGTGAAAGCATCACAGTTTTGCCGATGTCAGAATGTTAAAAGAAAAGAAATTTCTGTATCTGCATCGTGATCCGGAATATCACCAAAATTTATTGGTGTGTTTTTTGGCCCAGTATCCACATATGTTAAAAATTTCATGACAATCCGTCCACAAGTTTTTGANTAGTTAACTAAAATTAAGTAAAACTAACTAAACAACAGCAGGTTATTATAGTTAACTAAAACTAAGTAAAACTAACTAAACAACAGCAGGTTATTATAGTTAACTAAAATTAAGTAAAACTAACTAAACAACAGCAGGTTATTATAGTTAACTAAAACTAAGTAAAACTAACTAAACAACAGCAGGTTATAGTTATCTAACACTAACTAAAACTAACTAAACAACAGCAGGTTATTATAGTTAACTAAAACTAACTAAAACTAACTAAACAACAGCAGGTTATTATAGTTAACTAAAACTAAGTAAACAACAGCAGGTTATTATAGTTAACTAAAACTAACTAAAACTAACTAAACAGCAGGTTATTATAGTTAATTAAAACTAAGTAAAACAAACTAAACAACAGCAGGTTATTATAGTTAACTAAAACTAACTAAACAGCAGGTTATTATAGTTAATTAAAACTAAGTAAAACTAACTAAACAACAGCAGGTTATTATAGTTAACTAAAACTAGGTAAATCTAACTAAACAACAGCAGGTTATTATAGTTAACTAAAACTAAGTAAAACTAACTAAACAACAGCAGGTTATTATAGTTAACTAAAACTAACTAAACAACAGCAGGTTATTATAGTTAACTAAAACTAAGTAAAACTAACTAAACAACAGCAGGTTATTATAGTTAACTAAAACTAAGTAAAACTAACTAAACAACAGCAGGTTATAGTTATCTAACAC
>NW_013952863.1:402619-403909 GCF_001266775.1 Austrofundulus limnaeus | reverse complement strand
AACTGCAGATACCCTGAGTTCTCTTCATGGTATCATGGTGTCATGGTGTCATGGTGTCATGGTTTCATTGAGTCATGGTGTCATGGTGTCATGGTTTCATGGTTTCAGGAGCAAAGTTCAGCAGCTGAACTCTCAGCTGCAGGAAGCTGAAGGACAGGAAGCTGAGATCTGTGACCTGCAGCAGGTGAGTCACAAGACTCCTTCAAACTGGACCTGTTTGTTTTTGTACTGAAAGTTTTGACTCAACAGCACAACCAGGCGCTGGCTCGCTCCCAGAAGGACCTGCTGGAGACCAACCAGAGGCTGAGGGACACGCTGGACAGGGTCCGAGACCAGCTGAGGACCGACAGGAGCCAGGCAGAGAGGAGCCAGCACGAGGCTGAGAGGTGCCTTCAGGTCCCAGTCAGCCCCTCTCTCAGCCGGTCTGTTGTGGTCTAAAGAGGCTCCTCCTCCCTCTCCTCCAGGCTGCTGGAGGCTCGTCAGGTGGAGTGGTTGGAGGAGAAGCAGCAGCTGCAGGAACTGGACTCTCTGGTGCCGAGGGAGTAACTCCGCCCCCTCCAGACCCTGACCGTTGACCCCGCCCCCTCCAGTCCCTGACCTTTGACCCCTCACATGTTTAACTTCAGGTGCTTTAAAGTGATGAAACACATCATTTAACTTGCCCCCTAACATGTAGTTTGTAGTTTTATTTTATATTACCCTTCACAAGAGTTTGTATTATTTGTTGTTCTGTTTTATATTGTTAAAAAAGGTGATGAAACACAAACTCAGGTTTTTCTGCAAATGAAAACTTTATTGATGTTTTGTTCTTGCAGCACATGAAGAAGCTCCTCAGGGTTTAAAGGGTTAAACATGTCTGAACTTTCCCTTTAAGACTTGTTTCCATGGTTGCAGACGTGATGCATTGATTTGTGTTCTGAACTGTATCAAGTTAATAAAGAAGTCCTGCTTCATCACTTCCTGTTTGTGGGAAACATCTGGACCTGGTACCTGGACTCTGTCAGCTCAGTCTTTGACCAGAACACAGGAGGTCACTGGGCCTGTTTTAGAGGGGCTGACTGACTAAATGTGGTTTTAAAAGAATAATGTTAAACTTTTTTATTAAATCCAAACATTAACTTTTAGTAAATTCATTTTATTGATCAAATTAGATTTTAAGCATCTCATTAAATTAAAATAGTTTTCTTTAGTTTCTGTAATATTTACTAAATTAAATGAATAAATGTAACTTTTATGATTTTATCTAGAAGTTGTGTTGAAGAAACAAAAACTTTGCTGAAACTAAAATCT
>NW_013952863.1:399894-400380 GCF_001266775.1 Austrofundulus limnaeus | reverse complement strand
GTCATAAACCATCAATGGTCAGACCATCACAGTTAAAATATTGTTTAGTTAGAGACGTTTCACATTTTCAAAGATAAAAGTTTTAAACTCTTATGGTTTGCTGTGTCCTGGATGACTGAGAAGTTACACAAAATCTATAAAATGATCTAAATCTTTGCTCCAACAACACAAATATTCAGTATGTAAAGACATTCTGGATCATTGGCATTTCTTACACTGATCTGTTTGAAGAAATTAATTATCAGCACTGTGTAGCTTTGATGATTCTTTATTATCTTGTCTTTGAGTTCTGTCAGAAAAACAACAACACTGAAACAATAAGCAGGGGTTGATATTCACATTCAATAGTAAAAAAGCTACAAATCTTCAGAAAAAAAGTACACGTTACACTATAGCAGTAGTAGTTTAAATGAACTGAGTGTTTCTGTCTTTACATAACTTAGTTACATACATAAGGGTTATATTTTAAAAATGACCATTTATATT
>NW_013952863.1:376730-398942 GCF_001266775.1 Austrofundulus limnaeus | reverse complement strand
GGTTCAACAGCTAAATGTCTAACCCACTGGACTACCTGCCAGCTCTCTCAACATGTCTGAACTTATATTAGTCTCTCCAAATACCTGGTGGAATCAATAAAAGCTGGTAGGCACTGCTATGCTTCCTGATCTGGGTCTAACTTTTGCATCTACTTTTAGTCCCACTCTCACACACACCCCCAAACCCAACCCCCCCACCCGTCCCGACACACTCCACCACACAGCTAATTTATTACTAACTTCAGGTTATTGAATGTGTTCAGTTCTACATTTTGCATCTATATTATTAAGTGTCTTTGACAGGAACAAGCTCATCAGCAGAAGT
This sequence comes from Austrofundulus limnaeus, assembly GCF_001266775.1. Classification (NCBI taxonomy): domain Eukaryota; kingdom Metazoa; phylum Chordata; class Actinopteri; order Cyprinodontiformes; family Rivulidae; genus Austrofundulus; species Austrofundulus limnaeus. Next base: position 398,617 of record NW_013952863.1, on the reverse strand, counting down.
CCTATATAGTTACATATAGGATTAGATTAAAGATTCAGATGAGGGGGCGGAGCTTCAAACACCCCTTGTTTGATGTGATGAACWTGTTGCTCTCTCAGACACTCATTGAGGAGCTAAGTTGGCTCTGAGATTTGAACCCTGCACCCAGATCAATCGTGCATCAGCAGTCATGGGACAAACCCACTGGACTACCTGCCAGCACTCATGTAATGGTTTAACTTCCTTAAGTTTAGTAAGTTACCTGAGAAGAAATGTTTCAAAACTGTTACCATGGTGGGATTTGAACTCCTGATCTTCTGCACCAAAGTCTGGTGACTTCACCACCAGACTAACTCCCAGCTCTCATGTYAAGGTTTTACTAAMCTAAGTTTAGTCAGTTACCTGAGTGGAAAAGAAGAAATGTTTTAATATTGTTACCAGACTTGGTGGGATTTGAACTTAGATCTTCCTGCACCAAAGTCCAGTGACTTCACCACCAGACTAACTCCCAGYTCTCAGTTAAYRKTGGAACTTACACAAGTCTGAACAATTAAGACAAATAAGAAAACATTTCTTTTAGGTTTCATCTGTGAGCCTTAAAGTCTCAGTTTGATGTTTGAACAAGAGAAGAAAAACCTCCAGTTTGGTCACATTGTAGAACTGAGGGTTGACTTTGCTGTTTAACATCCAGGGGCCTCATTTATAAAGGATTGCGTGGAAAACATACTAAAAGTGAACGTACGGCCAAAATGTGAAAATGGCGTACGCCAAAAAAAAAAAAAAAAAAAAAAATCAGATTTATAGAAGCGTGCGCACACACACCTTCAAGCAATTTTCCTTTTTAGATCACAGCTGCACCTCAGTTTGGACCAAGGTCCCGCCTCAGGCTCTACCCTCTACACGCCCACACTCATAAACAGTCAATGTAAAGTACCTCATGAATGTTAAGCTGTATTTAAATCAGTCAGCTGATCATCCCCCCACCACCCCGTGACAATGAGCGTACGCATGGGTCAGAGCTGGCGTGAGGGAACACACAGTTTCACGTCAAGTTTGGGTTTTATAAATCACAACCCTGGYGTGAAAAGCAGCGTACACAAGCTTTAAATACCACCCATGAACCGTTGGTTCTGCTCACATTTCAGGTCCATCAGGAGGCGTCTGAGAGAACAAAGCTGGTCTTAAACTAAACTTTAATCAGAAAAATACAACTTTAAATGAGCTGAGAGTTGTTGTGGTTTAGATCCAGAGCTGCTGGTCTTTGTCTTCTTCCAGTCTTCATGGCTGCTCTCTGAACAGTTCATGTTTTCATGGTTTCAGGATCAAAGTTCAGCTGCAGGAAGATGAAGGACAGGAAGCTGAGATCTGTGACCTGCAGCAGGTGAGTTAGTAGGGCTGGCTTATACGGCAAAAACAAACAAACAAAAAACAATGATCACGGTTAATTTTTTCAAATCATCCAGTCTCTATTATCACAGTTATTTTGTTAACCCTAAAAGTGTGTAATTATAAAGAGACTGAAAATAATTTAACAAACATTTACACAATATTGCCAACAGTATTRTCTCACCTGCCTTGACTCAAATGAGCCTCTGTGACGTCCCAGTCCTAATCCAAAGTCTGACGTTGGTCCATCCTCTGCAGCTGGAACAGCTTCAACTCTAATGGAAGACTGTCCACAAGCTTTACGGGTGTTTATGGGGATTTTTGACCACATCTGTGAGGTCACAGACTGATGGTGGACAGGTCTGGCTCTCAGTCTCCGCTCTGATTCATCCCAAAGGGTTGAGGTCAGGACTCTGTGCAGACCAGTTCAGTTCATCCACACCAGACTCTGACATCCAGGTCTTTAKAGACCCTTCTTTGTGCACTGGTGCAGTCATTTGGATGGATGAGCAAATAGTTTTGGCAATATAGTGTAGCTACAGAAAAAAAATACATTTCATAGGGCTGCAACGATACAGGAAATTCACGATTCGGTTCGGTTCGTCTCACGGTTCAGTATTTTTTCGATACAAAAAAGAGAAATTTCCGTGTCCTTTTAAACTTGTAATTTATTGAAATTAATTATGAACATTTGTTTAACCTCAAAAGTACAGTTTTTAAATACAATTTTGCCAAAACAGCAAGTTTCTCAGTGGATCTGAGCTCAACAATGCAGCCTAGGTGGAGTAGTCGAACACAGATCCACTGATCCTTCAACACAGAGCATCTTCAGAAGACAAATTGGTAAAATAAATGTTAAAAATCTGTATTGTTCCATACATGGTGTGTGTTGAACTTAAAACACTGCATTGAACAGTTTGACACGGGTACATGGATTGTTGCACCTATAATATTTCACTTTCACTAATATAACAAATAGCTGTGGTTCAGTAGGATATAAAATTCTTTTTGCAAGGTGTTTAAAATTATTTACCAAGAAAAAAACATGTGTAAATCATAGAATCTCACATTAATAAAGTTATCTTTTGGTAAAATCAAAGTTTTAGAATTGAATTTCACATTAAATACGTCATAAAGAAACATAAAACCTACRAACGGCAACAAGACTCCTCCTTCAAACTGGACCTTTTGTTTCTGTACTGAAAGTTSTGACTCAACAGCACAACAGGGTCCGAGTCCACCCACCAGGCTGCTGTGTTCTGGTATAAAGCGGCTCCTTTCACAACATTTAACTTCAGTGGATTTAAAAAGAAACAAGTTCAGTTTTATTTATAAAAATAAAAACTTTATTGACATTTTGTTCTTGCAGCACATGAAGCAGCTGCTCAGGGTTTAGCGGTGCTTCAACAGCAGCTCTCAGACCTGCAGCTGGTACCTGGACTGGGTCAGGTCCAGGAGCAGCTCTTCAGTCCATCAAACAGCTGTTTGACGTGCAGCAGCTGTTCTGTCAGCTCAGCAGGAGCTCCGTTCTGATCCAGCTGTTCTCTGATCTGAAGAGGAGGAAACACTTTAGTTTCAGTTGGATTTAAAGGAAACAACTCGACTTCTGCTTCTCAAAGGAAACTGATGCAACTTTTGTAATCTTTAACGCTCCTCTCCTCTAAAACCTTCCTCATTTGGATCCATTAGAACAGAAGCTCCATTAGGTTCAGTTTGCTTCAGACTCAGCTGCTAATGGATTTCTTTGTTTTCATTTCCTGACAAACACTAAAGGATGTTTTTCAGCAGGATTCCTTTTAAAGAACTGATAAGTTTAAGATTTGCAGCAAAGTGAAGCTTTTATGAATAAATAAATCATTAATTAATCCACACTGGTTTTAGCTGCACTAACTAGCAGCTAGCTTAATAATCCTGCAGAATTAAGATTATTGAGCTTTTATTTCAATAAGCTTCTGTAAAGCCAGCACTGACAAACTACATCTCCCATAATGCACACTGATTATTTTAAAATCAAAGTGTCCCCCTGCAGTGGAGCTGCACAGGGTTTAAAAGTAACCAAATAAAATCTGCATTTAGCAGCGTTTTGTCAGAAAACTCTGCTGTGTCCCAGTTGTACTGGGATTTCCTAGTTGGAAAGTGGGAGAGTTCAGAACTCTAGATGGCAGCTGCTCACCACAACTCTTCCTTTTAGTTTTAACAGTATTTCTGTTTTTATTTCACCTTTATTCAGTTGTACGCCTAGTTTCAGTGTTTCTAACAGGACGTGTAAAATCACTGGACCTCATGTCAGAACCGTTCGTACAGATTTGTTCATTGTGCGTACGAGTGATTTAGGAGAACTTATCATTCACCAATTTTCTCGTATTCTACGATTTCTTTTTTTTAGATATGAACATAATTCCCGAGTGGTACAGATCTGTCGTATATTTTACCTGCAGTCAGTCTGCTGTTATCCAGACGGGTTTTATTCATTAATAACTTTATATTTCATTAGTTTGAAGATATTTTGAGCTGAAAATAAATCACTCCATAATTATGTTGACAATAGTTGATTCTGTTTGAATTGGAATTAGATTTCAAATGTAATAATGTAGACTAATGACATAAATTGGTTAAATTAAATTAAATTAAATTAAATTAAATTAAATTTAATTGGCTATTAATGCTCTTGTATAACACTACAATATTAATATGAAGATCTCAAACTAAAAACCAACTTAAATTATGCATTAATTGAAAGTTTGGAGACATTTTAAGATGCTTGTTATGGCCGATAACAGATATTTACCAATATTACACAAACACACAAATTATATTATACATATACGCACAAACACACTTGGGTCTTTTTTTGATACCGTAAATAAGTGACCAGAYCTCTGACATGGCTCCCTACTTCAGTTATTCCTGGTTACGCTGCGTAAATATCACCGTTATGATCAAACAGATGCTGCTCAACCAACCATCTCACCTCCCAAAACAGAAACACAAAGATAAAAAGTGGGAAATCAATATCGGACGTTAATATCGGCCCAGTTGTACATATCAGAGCGATACCGATATCAGTACCGATATATTGTGCATCCCTAACTAAAAATGTTTGACTAAAGTAAAAACCGGAGCAGGACTAGAGAGAGATGAATATGATTTAGATTTTTATTTCTGTGTCTATACGACCCACAGGAGACACAATATTAACACATTTCATTCCTTTAAGCAGCTCCTTTAATTCCACAGCTGACGCTGCTAAAAATGACAGATTTTTTTTTTTKGATCTCTGAGAGCAGGACTTTATTCTCAGAACTCATAAAGTTCTTCTTTTTACTTTGTGTTTTCATTTATGAATGAACACTTCCTGGTATGTGGGCAGGAAACATATCCTTATATGGTGTTTTTATGGTGGTAATTATGCTAATCTCCTCGTGCACGAGCACCTGATACACATTCATCATGTTTACRCAGCTCATTTACACACTTCTCCTGAAGGTAGAAGAGTTTGTTGAATCTGACGTGACATGTTTGTACGAACTCTTCATACGAACAAAAGTAAGAGAAATTTAGGATAAGAATACAAACATGTTCTTGCACGAGGCCCATTGTTTCTATGCAGGAAACACCAGGTAGAGCTCAGTTATTGTTTGTTTGTGGTGCTCAGGAACGAGACACTGCCTGTTTAGTCAAAGTTAGAACCATGTTGCTAAGGTCTGAACTACCTGCAGCAGGTAAGATATTACTTGTTTCTGACCTCGGTGTAGTACCGCTGGATGAACTTGTAGAGCTCCTTCAGGGCTGCAGCTTCATTAAACTCGTTTTCATGTTTCTGAAATGAAAGAAAACGTGAATACAGATGATTCAGACCACTGAGTGTCCTTTGACTGAACCTACAGCAGCTAAAAGCTAATGTTAGCACAAGGCTAACCTTGCTGTTATTTGGGGAAAGAGTGGACGTCACCTTTGACTCTCCCAGCAGGAAGTCCTTGAACTCGGCGTGTGTGATGGTGGTCTGCTCTCTGATCTGTTTGTAGTAATCCTTTACTTCCTGTTTGAACTTGGGGACGTCCTTGGCGTAGAGCAGCTTGTTGGTGGGCGCGTGCTGAAACACACAGCACTTCTGATAACTCCGCCTCACTCAGAAGAAGCAGCTCTTCCTGCAGCTCCTTACCTTCCCCAGCTGAACGTCGCTCAGAGAGAAGGAGTCCATGAAGGCCTGAGCGATGACGGACAGGCAGGCGTCCACGTGTGGCGTCTTCTCCAGGTCAAAAACAAACTGGGGGTTCTTCAGGATGTTGATCCAGAAGCGCAGCGGCAGGCTGGCGTCCATGGAGGACAAACAGTTTCAGACTCAGATCCAACAACAGGTTCAGGAAATCCAGACGTACCTGTTGGTCTTCCAGATGTGTCGAACGTCCGGGTCGGTGATCTTCATGTTGTCCGCCTGAGAGTCCAGGAAGTCGAAGAAGTATTTAACGGCGTGCGGCGCTCTGCTCTGGGTCCAGATGGACCTGAAGAGGTTCTCCACGTACGTGTGAACGGCCACCTTCAACACAAACACGCTTCATCTTCAAACCAGAAGAAAAGCAGAACCTCCTCCTCTGAAACTGGTCCCAGTTCTTGGTGCTCGGACCGGTTCCTCTTACCTTGGTGGACAGCAGCTTAGTGAGGTGAAGCTCCTTCAGTTTTAACTTCTTCTTCTCTGGATTCGTGGTTTGAGCCTCGTCTTCATCAGGATCGATCTAAACCACCAGACCACAGAGCAGCTTTTATTAACTGCAGGGTTTAGATGGATTTTTACAGAGAACTGGGTCTTACCAAGTGGAAGTATTTTCTAGAGAAGTTCACATCATCTAGAGAGAAACAAAGAACAGAAATAAAACAAAAATTCAAACCCAAAATAATAACACTTTACTCCAACAGAATTTTCAGTCTGTAGTAGGGCTGCCATGATTAGTCGACTAGTCAATGACTAATAGACTATTGAAACAGTCAACAACTAATTTAATAGTTGATTAGTAGTTTTATTTTTTTACTGTATGTTTTATATTCAATTAACGTATGATCTGATTAGTCGACTAATCGAAAAAATTAATCAGTGATTAATCGACTATAAAAATAAGTTTCTGGCAGCCCTAGTCTGCAGCAAACAGAAATGTTCTGTTACCATATAATATATAAATTGTTCACAGTTAAATATATATACCACATATACACTCACCGGCCACTTTATTAGGTACACCTGTCCAACTGCTCATATTGCAAATTAGGGATGTCCTGATCAGATACTCAGTATCGATGGCAGATATGGACATTTTTTGAAAATTGGGAAGAATCAGATTTAGTTATGTGATCGGGACGATCGACAGTTTTCAGCATCATCATGCTTTACAACTGCCATTAAGAAGTCAAGACGCACACCAGTATGCAACCATGTCCACAGTGTGGGAACACTTTTCAATGGAAAACAATGCTGAAGCTGCATCTTGTAAAATCTGCAAACTGGATGTTTCTTGTGGTGGGAACAGCAAGACTCGCTTTAATACTACCAACCTTGTCACTTGGAAAGAAATAAAAATATAAAGCTATCGGATCAGTATTGGGAGCCAAAAAAATCTGGATTGGGACATCCCTATCGCAAATGCCACATCAGCCAATCACAAGGTAGCAACTCAATGCATTTAGGCACATGGCCAAGATGATCTGCTGCAGTTCAAACCGAGCATCAGAATGGGGAAGAAATGTGATTTAAGTGACTTTGAATGTGGCATGGTTGTTGGTGCCAGATGGACTGGTCTGAGTATTTCAGAAGCTGCTGATCTACTGGGATTTTCACGCACAACCATCTCTAGGGTTTACAGAGAATAGCCCGGAAAAGAGAAAATATCCAGTGAGTGTGGTTCTGTGGGTGTAAATGTCTTGTTGATGCCAGAGGTCAGAGGAGAATGGCCAGACTGGTTGGAGCTGATAGAACTGCAACAGTAACTCAAATAACCACTGGTTACAATCGAGGCAGAAGAGCAGCTCTGAAGGCACAACATGTCAAACCTTGAGGCAGATGGGCTACAGCAGCAGAAGACCACACCGGGTGCCACTCCTGTCAGCAAAGAACAGGAAACTGAGGCTACAATTGACACAGACTCACCAAAACTGGACAATAGAAGATTGAAAAACATTGCGTGGTCTGATGAGTCTCGATTTCTGCTGCAACGTTCAGATGGTAGGGTCAGAATTTGGCATCAACAACATGAAGGCATGGATCCATCCTGCCTTGTATCAATGGTTCAGGCTGGTGGTGATGGTGCAATGGTGTGGGGGATATTTTCCTGGCACACTTTGGGTTCATTAGTACCAACTGAGCATCGTGTCAACACCACAGACTACCTGAGTAGTGCTGCTGACCATGTCCATCCCTTTATGACCACAGTGTACCATCTTCAGATCATGTCCATCCCTTTATGACCACAGTGTACCATCTTCAGATCATGTCCATCCCTTTTATGACCACAGTGTACCATCTTCAGATCATGTCCATTCCTTTATGACCACAGTGTACCATCTTCAGATCATGTCCATCTCTTTTTGACCACAGTGTACCATCTTCTGATGGCTACTTCTAGCAGGATAACGCTCCATGTCATAAAGCATGAATCATCTCAGACTGGTTTCTTGAACACAGCAATGAGTTCACCATACTGGAATGGCCTCCACAGTCACCAGATGTCAATCCAATAGAGCACCTTTGGGATGTGGTGGAACAGGAGATTCACATCATGGATGTGCAGCCGACAAATCTGCAGCAACTGTGTGATGCCATCATGTCAATATGGACCAGACTCTCTGAGGAATGTTTCCAGTACCTTGTTGAATCTATGCCACCAAGGATTAAAGCAGTTCTGAAAGCAAAAAGAGGTCCAACTTGGTACTAGGAAGGTGTACCTGATAACGTGGCCGGTGAGTGTAAATATATATATTCCAACTGTATTATTGGCAACACTTGAAAATCTTTTCAGATGCTCAGTTCTTACCTTTCAGACTGCTCTGTGGGCTCAGAGGAGGATGAACTTTTTTTGAAAACAGCTTGATTGTTGCTCCGTCTGTAACCTGCAGGAGGACAGACAGCTCAGTGGACAGACCCACCGTCTGCAGCTTTCAGATCCCATTTCCACTGATGGATGCACATCTCTCATCTCATTATGAAGCCATTAGCAACTAGCAACTTTGATCCATTATGTGTTTCTCTTTATAATAAAATCCTCATCTTCTGTTCAGCAAGAGGAAAATCTTCCATTTCCTGTCACTGCCAGGCTGTTTACTCAGCAAAATCCTTTTATTGTTGCTACCAGGAGAAGCTTTGTGTTGACTGCAAACGTCACAGTAAAGAAAGTAGAAGTTCATTTTAAAGGACTAACTCGAGGCCCACCAAAGACCCAACCTGAGGTCCGGTTTTCTCTCACCTGGTAGTGCCACAGCGTGTTGAGCTTCGTCACGTCCCCGATGACCTCCGAGCTGGAATCCACGTCCTGAAGAGGAAGGAAACGCCCGTCCTTCTCGTACTCTGGAAGAAGAAATCCAAAGTTCTGAATCTAAGAGAGCGTCGGACCTGGTTTACCTGCGGAGACTCACCGACCCAGACGTCTCTGAGCCCGCTGCCGTACGGGAAACCGAACTTGGTTTTGAAGGAGGACAGGATCTTTTCTTTCAGCTGCTCCACCGTGTCGCAGCTGAGAGCGTTCACCTCCAGAGGCTCGCTCACCCCGCCGTCACTGCCCACAGCGAACAGCACCTTCAGCTTCTGCAGACAGGAAACACACCGCAGACATGTTCACATGTTCACACTGCTTCACATGTTCACATCTGCTTCACGTGTTCACACTGCTTCACGTGTTCACATCTGCTTCACGTGTTCACATCTGCTTCACGTGTTCACACTGCTTCACGTGTTCACGTCTGCTTCACGTGTTCACAGCTGCTTCACGTGTTCACAGCTGCTTCACGTGTTCACTCTGCTTCACGTGTTCACATCTGCTTCACGTGTTCACAGCTGCTTCACGTGTTCACAGCTGCTTCACGTGTTCATGCTGCTTCACGTGTTCACAGCTGCTTCACGTGTTCACGCTGCTCCACGTGTTCACGTCTGCTTCACGTGTTCACGTCTGCTCCACGTGTTCACGTCTGCTCCACGTGTCTGCTTCACGTGTTCACACTGCTTCACGTGTTCACACTGCTTCAGGTGTTCACATCTGCTTCACGTGTTCACACTGCTTCAGGTGTTCACATCTGCTTCACGTCTTCACAGCTGCTTCACGTCTTCACAGCTGCTTCACGTGTACACACTGCTTCACGTGTACACACTGCTTCACGTGTTCACACTGCTTCACGTGTTCACAGCTGCTTCACGTGTTCACAGCTGCTTCACGTGTTCACTCTGCTTCACGTGTTCACTCTGCTTCACGTGTTCACATCTGCTTCACGTGTTCACAGCTGCTTCACGTGTTCACAGCTGCTTCACGTCTTCACAGCTGCTTCACGTCTTCACACTGCTTCACGTGTTCACAGCTGTTTCACATGTCCACACTGCTTCACGTGTTCACACTGTTTCACGTCCACACTGCTTCACATGTTCACACTGCTTCACAGAGGGATGAATTAAATATAAAATAAAAACATTACACTGCTCTTAAATATATGGTTACTGCAATCTGCTTCTGTGTACGTTTAGCTGTTTAAATCTGCTTCAGATATGATTTTAGCTTATAATACTTTTTATATTTTTACATATTGTTTTCATATGTTTAGCTACTTTTCATCTTTAGCTTCCTTTATGCTACTTTTTAGCTACTCTTTTGCTTTCAACTACTTTTAGCTACTTCTTATCTTTTACGTTATTGCTCCTTTAACTCGTGTTTTGTCAATTTTAACCTTTAACTTGCCTTTAGCTTCTTGTGCTAGTTTTAGCTTCTAATGCTTCTTTTAGCCTTGGCATTTTAGCTATAGTTTTGCTTCTATCCAGGCTTTTGATATTTTGCCTTCCCTTTTTTCTATTTTTATTTTTCAGCTACTTATTTCTTTAACTAGTGTTTAGCTAGTGTTTTGCTTATTTCAGTTTTTAGTTAGCTTTTAGTACATTAAAATATAGCTAGCTTTTTGCTAATTTTAGCTACCTTTAGCTACTTTAAAATTCTAACTACCTTTTTGTTTTTTTTAGTTTTCAACTTTGAACTCTTTTAGCTACCTTTTTACATCTTTTAGATACGTTTTGTTCCTTTTAGCTAGTTCTTTTTCAGCTTGCCTTTAGCTATTTTAGCTTGTTGCTACCATTTTGTTGATCTCGACTCATAGTGTTTTGCTTAGTTTAATTTGAAGTTTTTCCTACATTAGAATAAAACTAGCCTTTTGCTAGTTTTAGCTACCCATTAGCAATTTCTAGTTTTCTCTCTTTTGCTTTTAACTACAATTTTACTTTTTACCCATCTTTTTGCTCCTCTAAGCTAGCATTTTGCTACTTTTAGTCATTATATGGTCTTTTTAGCTTGTGGCTACCATTTTTTAAATTTAGGCTTTTAAGATTGTTGCTTGTTTTATTTTTTAGTTAGCTTTACTTACTTTTACAACATAACTAGTCTTTTCCTACATTTAGGTTTTAGCTACTCTTTATGTTTTTGGTCTTTAGAAACTCCAACCTATTGCTCCTCTGAGTTTTGCTACATTCAAATTCCTGCTACATTGTTTTAGCTCTTAGCTCGTGTTCTTCCTCTTCGAGCTTGAATAACTCAGTTTTAGCTACTTCAGTGATTTTCAACCTTCGGTTTTAAAAAGCTTTGTTACAGCTCTTTTTTCTTTTTTTTTTTTAACATTTTTTTTTTCTGAGATGTTCCCGCAACTGAAGAAGAAGTTCAGACTTGGATCTTTTAGTGACACAGAGCTGCAGAAGCAGAAGAAACATTTAATAAAAAGAGCTGCTGATGTGCAGAAAACAAAGTGAGCAGCTTTCACAGCTTCAGCAGCTACTTCCAGTCACTATAGAGCCTCCAACAAACACCTGACAGGCCGAGCTTTAATCTTATAGATCTGTCCTGAACAGCTACAATCCTAAACATGATGTTTTCCTGATTAAACCTCAGAGTACTGAAAACCTCTGATGTGACGCTGCCCCAAATAAAACTTTTAGATTTCTTAACTTTAAAAATAGTTTAAAAGGCAGTGAGTATTTTAGAGCTGCAAACTCAAAGCAGAAGGAAGGAAGTCACCATCAGTGATGGATTTAACAGATTAAGATGTTTACAGATGCTCAAGCTGTAAAGTTTGTAATGGAGACAAACTGCAGGTTTGTTTTGAACAAATCAGAAGCCAAACAAAAAAAAAAAAGAAAAAAATTCAAATTAAGATAAAAACCAGAACAGAGAATCAGGAAGTGTTAATGAAAGCAGAAGCTGAGGGTCTGAGCGCTAAAATAGTTACATAATAATGATCTGCAGAGTTTAGCACCTCTTCTGACAAACAACTTCACTTTCTTCACACAAACATAACTTATTTCAGCTTTGACTGTCTTTATTTAGTTTATTTTTAAACACTAATGTATAATAATGGTCTCCAAGCAAAAAAAAAAAAAAAAAAAAATCACATCTGCTTCCTGTTCTACTTTAGAAGCTCTAGGAACCACAAGTAAACCTGCAGTCAGAGAGCAATGAAGGAGCTTCTTGTTAGTGGGTTTAATAACCAGGTTAATAATCAGATTATTCAGGTTATAACCAGGTTAATAATCAGATTAATAATCAGGTTATTTATCAGGTTAACAATCAGGTTATTGAAGTTAATAATCAGGTTATTCAAGTTAATAACCAGGTTAATAATCAGGTTTTTTAAGTTAATAACCAGGTTAATATTTCTCAGGTTAGTAACCAGGTTAATAATCAGGTTAATAATCAGGTTTTTTAAGTTAATAATCAGGTTAATATTTCTCAGGTTAGTAACCAGGTTAATAATCAGGTTAATAATCAGGTTTTTTAAGTTAATAATCAGGTTAATATTTCTCAGGTTAGTAACCAGGTTAATAATCAGGTTATTAAACGGGTTAATCAGGTTATTTATCAGGTCAATAATCAGGTTATTCAGGTTAATAACCAGGTTAATAATCATGTTATTAAATTGGTTAATCAGGTTAAAAACCAGGTTATTAATCTGGTTATTCAGGTTAATAACTAGGTTAATAGTCAGGTTAAAAACCAGGTTAGTAATCAGATTATTCAAGTTAATAACTAGGTTATTTTTTTAATATAAAAAAAAGTTAATAACCAGGTTAATAATAATCAGGTGTCAGGGCTGTGCATCACGTTCGTACCAAGGAGCTGAAGTCCTGTGCCTGCCACAGCAGCCAGTCCTCGCTCAGCGTGTACAGAGCCTTCTCCGTCACACAGTCCACTGGACCCTTAGAGACCTGCTGCGTCAGAGCGCTCACCAGCAGGAACAGGTGCTGGCCCACACTTTCCTGCACAGACAGCAAACTTCATGTTTCAGAGTTTATTTTAGAAGACAAGACACCCCACCCCCAACCCCACAAAGATGAAGATCTTATCTGAAATATTAGAAGACAGCGAGTCACTCTCAAAGTTCTGCATCTGACAAGCAGCAGATCAGATCAGCTAAACCTTTTCACCCTGCAGCTCAGAAACAAACTGCTYACTTCAGCTTGTTTGTCTGAACTAAAGCATGAACAACGTTTCTACAGAAAACTAACATTAACTTCTCTTCCTAATCCACAGTTTTTTAAGAACGGTGCAATAAAATAATAATAAAAAAAGATAATTTTTAGCTACCACTCTGCTACATTTAGCTACCATTTTGCTACATATAACTACCCATTTAAAACATTTAGCTAGCTTTATCTTTTGAATAGCCTTTTGATACTTTCAGTTGTCAGCTAGTATTAAATACTTTTTCCTATACTTTTGCTATCATTAGCTTTTAGTTAACCTTCTGCTACTTTTGGCCATCAGTTAAACTTTTGCAACTTTCAACTAGTCTGGCTACCTGCAGCAATCAAATAGGATTTTCCTACTTTTAGGTCTTAGCTAGCCTTTTGCTACCTTTAGCCTCTAGCCACTTTTTTCTTTTAGTCTTTTGCTACTTCTAGGTTTAGCCACCCTATTGCTACTTATAGCTAGCTTTTTACTACTTTAAGCTTCTAGTTAAACTTTTTGTATTTTGATAGACTTAGCTACTTTAGCTAGCATTAACATACTTTCCCTTAGCTACATGATATTGTTAGCTTTCAGTTAGCCTTCTGCTACTTTTAACATTCAGTCCGTGGTTACTTTTAATATCTAGGTAGCATTTTCAGTAACTAGCCTTTTGTTACCTTTAGCTTTTGGCTACTGTTTTATTACTTTTAACTAGTATTTTGCTATTCTTTAGGAATTAGCTAGCCTTTTGCTACATTTAGCTTCCAGCTACTGTTTGATTACATGTAACTAGTCTTCTGCTACTTTTAAGTTTTAGCTAGCCTTTTGCTACATTTAGCTTTTGGCTACTGTTTTATTACTTTTAACTAGTATTTTGCTATTCTTTAGGTATTAGCTAGTCTTTTGCTACATTTAGCTTCCAGCTACTGTTTGATTACATGTAACTAGCCTTCTGCTACCTTAAAGTTTTAGTTAGCCTTTTGCTACATTTAGCTCTTAGCTATAATTTTACTATATTCAGCTTTTAGCTGGTGGCTGTATTTTCATCAAAAACAACCTTACTGGTGCTCATCGGACTTGTTCTGGTTTAGAACAGATTCTGTTCTCTAAAAAACTGGACCGGTTCGTCTCTACAGAACAGCCGAAGTGTTTTCAGGACAACAGACCCGCAGGAAGCCGTAGAGGCAGATGGACATCCAGTTGGTCAGCAGCTTCTCCACAGTGGACTCGGTGCGTCTCAGCAGCAGTTTGGGCTGAGCGTTGCTGTTCTGCTGCATCAGGTCCTTCAGCAGGACCTCCATCACCTCCGTCAGGTACGACAGGTCGCTGTGGAGCGCCACGGTGAGCAGAGACGCCAGCGAGCACCTGGAACACAACAACCAGGTTCTCCTCAGTCATCAAGCAGGAGTGTCATTCAGTTTGGACCCCTTCTAGACCTGGAGACCCATTCAAATAACTCGTTCTTGTGTGAAACTGGTTAAATTAAAGATCCTGGATTTTAAAGATATTTTAAAATCATAAATCATGTTTTTAACATCACTGAAGTCGGTTGTTGTAGTTTTATTCTACGCTGTGAAAAGAACGATCCAAATCATAATAAAAGCCTAAAATAGTAACTATGATAAGAGGATAGAAACTGTATAAAAGCCCTGACTTATTTAAAAAAGCAGAACAGAAAGTGTCATCATGCAGGGTCAGAGTGGGACATGACTCTGCAGGAGAAACTTACTTGTCTTTGACGTTGAAGCTTTTCTGCTCCTCCAAGGCGTGCACCATGGTGGTGAGGAACAACTGGTTCTGGATCAGCTGCGACAAACCCTGACAGCACTCATCCAGCTGAACCGTCTGCACATCCTGGATCCACATCAGACACGAAAATACTTCACTTCTCAAAAAAAAAAAAAAAAAAAAAAAAAAAAAAACCTGCCAAACAGCCGAAGTTGCTGCCAGACCTCACCTGACCGATGTCTTTGACGCACAGCGCTATCAAAGGTTCACTCTGAAAAAAACAAAAAATAACCGTTACATCAAACCAAACTATCCCTGATTCTGTGGTTTTACAGTTTCTGCAGTTTCACCTCAGGAAAAAAGATCCTGGAAGCAAAGTGTTTGTAGTCCAGGAAAGGAATGGCTCCAACGTTCTCCATCAGGTCAGCTTTCTCCGTCTGCAGATCCACAAAACCTGTGGAAGGAAAACCAAAGCCATTGATTTGAATCTGGACTCAGAGCACGTGTCACGACAGGACCGACCTTGTCTGATGTCGTTTCTGATGCCGATCTCGATGTCCTCCATCCTCTTGTTCATCTTCTCTGTGAACTGCTTCTGTTTGCTTCGGTAAACAAACACTACAACTGAAAAGGGATCGGACATAAAACTTGTGGTTGTGGGAGAAAAAACACTTAACGGCGGGGATTTCTCGAGCTCTCACCGATGACGATGACGGGAATCAGCAGCAGAAGAAGCAGCATAACAATCAGCAGTGAATCTGAGTTCTTCAGGTTTTTGAGCTGACCTCCGTACTGGATCTGAAAAAGACAACATCCGGAGTGTGAAAAAAGATAATAAATACATTTTCAAGCTGACTTTATATATTTTTAGGCTTTTTTGGAACCATCTGTGGTGAAAAAATTCAGTGTTATCAAGAATATGCTTAAAGAACTCTTCAAACCAAGATGTCGCGCAATCTGTTGGTGTTCAAAGTGTGTTGGGATGACTTTTAGCTACTACCAAAACAAAGTTTAGCTCCATATATGTGAAACTAACTGACTTAAAGGCATTTCTGTTAGCCAAAGTCAATTAGCTGAAGCAACTGGAGAAACTGAACACATGCACGGGAAAAACATGCAACCTTCTTCACAGACGTTAGACGTCTGTTCTCGCTCACACAGGTTGTGAGATCTGGTATTTCTGAAGTTAACCATCTCTAATAAACTGAGACGGTTCAGGAGCGTCCGTCTTCGGAGAGCCGCCTGTGTCTCCACACTGTCTCCTTCTAAGTTCTTTGCTGGAAGTGTTGTAAAGATGGCTGTATTTTCTAACAGCCTGAGCCAGCTGCTCATTAACAGAGCAGTACACTTCAGCTGCTTTTTCTGTATGAACACGCCCACAAAGTTCTGACCCATTGCTCAGTCCTTAAAGAAAGAGGAAGTTTAAAATAAACAACTGCGAGCACAACACTGATCCTTTCCCCAGAGTTTAGATCTTGACTCATAGCAAAAACAAACTGTCAGAGAGGCGGCTTGTATCATAAAACTGGTTAGTTTGGGACACATATAGGTGCAAGAACAAAAGAACATTTTCATCAAACTTTGTTCTTGTCATCTTCAACGTGTTGGACATATTGATCATATTTGATAAACTGACCTTAATCCTGCTTTGCTCACTTTCTGTTCTGGTTCTATTAGTGTTTGCACGTCTAGTTTCCTGATTGCAACACAATTTCTAACAGAGCAGAGTACCTCTGGTTTCCTGTGTCATGAAGATCTGTGTCACAGTTGGCAGGAATTATCTGTTGCAGTTTGTTTTTCAGTTCCAAGTTCTGTTTTTTCATGGGTTTTTGCTGTGAAATTATGTCTGATCAGTCCTGCGTTAAGGTCCAGTCGATGGATTTACTAATTATTACAATAATTATAACTATAAATGAAGAATTACCTTTAACTCCTTGATGTTACCGTTGTGTATTCTTGAGATATCGCAGGTAAAAGACTCGGTTTTGTTGCTGCTTTCTTTGTCCTTCATGATGCAGGGATGTTGGTTCCCATCCTGGACGGCCCACACCAGCAACTCGTCCTTCGTTATATTCAGCTGATCTGCCTTTTTCTGAAAGAACAAACATCTTTTAATAATAAATGTCCAAATGGACGTAGTGATGAGTGAGAGCTTTAGACGAGGCCTACCTGAATAACGATTTGGATGTCATCTCCGACCTGCGTAGCGGTGAAGCTGGTGAACTCCGGGTCTGGGTGGTAGGTGATTTTTACGGAGCAGGGCAACGTCTGATTGGCTACTTTTAAATACACCGATTGGCTGGAAATTCGAGTGTTTTCAGCTGCAGGTGTTTCATAGGTGAGATTCTGCAACCGATTTAAACGTGGTTAAATTCAGAGTTACTCAGGATTAATGGAGATTAATCTGAGATCTGTGCAGGTTTACCTGAAAGCTGCTTTTCCTGGGAAGAATAACTTGCTGAAGGGCGTGGTCATGTGTCACCCCTTCCACAAAATCCAGGTGGGTCCCAATGATTGTGAGTGCCCTCCTCCCACTGCAGAAACCAGTCAAATAAAGAACTGAGGATCCTGCACGTGGAAGTTTCAGTTCAATAAAACCAAACAGAAAAATAAACTATTTTGTCTTTRTGTTAGAATGAGTCCATAAAGACTCCATCTGGTGATGCCAGTAACAAAAGCAGCCAACAATCTTACTCATCCACCTTTAAATCAAACTTTAACAGGTTTATGTTCATAAATAATCCTTTTAAGTTCCACAGTATCGATGGATTTGAAAAAGAACTACTTTGCTCTTCAAGTATGTAGGAACACTGTGGTGTTAGAAGATAAGGCAGCACCTTCAGTTGCACCAAAAAAAGAGAAGTGTTAAAAATACACTTTTAGGAAGTGGATCTTTCTCTAGCAGCTAATCCTCTTATAGCTGCAGCCGTTACTAAAACTGTTTCTGACAACTGACTTCAGTGAAAGGTGTGGACCGTTGTAAAAACAGATAAGAAAATAGTTCATACAATAATTACCAATAATAAATAATAAATAATAATAAATAATAAATAATAATTACCGATTAATGAAGGTGTAAAATACAGGGTAACTTAAGGTTTACCATATAGGGTACATGCAGGGTAACATGAGTTAAAATACAGGTACGTACAGGATAACATGAGATAAAATACAGGTACGTACAGGATAACGAGATAAAATACAGCATACGTACAGGATAACGAGGTAAAATACAGGTCACATACAGGATGAGATAAAATACAGGGTATGTACAGGATAACATGGGGTAAAATACAGGGTAWGTACAGGATAACATGGGGTAAAATACAGGGTACATACGAGATAATGAGGTAAAATACAGGGTATGTAAAGGACAACATAAGGTGAAATACAGGGTACATACAGGTAAGATGGGGTAAAGAACAGGGTACGTATGAGATAACGAGGTAAAATACAGGGTATGTAAAGGATAACAAGGTGAAATACAGGGTACGTACAGGATAACATGGGGTAAAATACAGGGTACGTACAGGATAACATGGGGTAAAATACAGGGTACGTACAGGATAACATGGGGTAAAATACAGGGTACTTACAGGATAACATGGGGTAAAATACAGGGTATGTACAAGATAACATAGGGAAAAAAACTGGGTACGTACAGGATAACGAGGTAAAATACAGGGTACGAATAGGTTAACATGAGGTAAAATACAGGGTACGTACAGGATTACTTGCGGTAAAATACAAGGTACATACTGGATAACATGGAGTAAAATACAGGGTACGTATGGGATATCGTGAGTTAAAATACAGGGTATGTACTAGATAACATGGGGCAAAATACAGGGTGCGTACAGGATAACGAGATAAAATACAGGGTACGTACAGGATAACGAGATGAAATAGAGGGTACGTACAGGATAACATGAGGTAAAATACAGGGTACAGGATAATGGGGTAAAATACAGGGTACAGGATAACATRGGGTAAAATACAGGGTACATACAGAATAATGGGGTAGATATGAGGTAAATCATAAAGTAAAAAATATGGTACATATGGTACTAGGTAACCTACTGGGTACATACGAGGTAACTTAAGGAGTAATGATGGGGTAATATACAGGGTACGTAAAGGGGTACTTACAGGGTAACTTACAGGGTACATGTGGGGTAACCTACAGGGTAGGTACAGGGTAACTTACAGGGTAAATATAGGTAACATACCAGGTAGTTTACTGGATAATTTACAGAGTGTTCACAGTGTAATATATATCTAATATATAGGGTAATTATGGGGTTGTTTACCTGGTGGTAATAATGTAATGCATGAGGACTTACAAGGGTACTTGTGTGGTAATATACTCTGCAAGGACCTCTGTTATGTACCCTTTGTTATATCCTGTATGTACCTGTGTGTTTAATGTATTTCTACCAATAAGAACAAACATATTGATAATTCCATAAAAAGAAGATACCTTTTCTGCTTGGACCTCAGTGCATGGTACTGTGTACAGATGTGTGGTTTACCTGATCCAGGTGCTGTTTGGTTGGATGTCGGTGCAGACAGGTGACGACTGGTAGGCGATTGTAGCGCTGCTGTGGCAGCTGCCGTCTGCGAGGAGAGCGCACACTTTGACCACACCTTTAGTTTCAGTTCTGGGAATGTGGAAGGTCAGACTCTCACCGGTGTTGTTCCACACAGAAGATCTGACCACAAAGAGAACAAACAGTCACACTGAATCTGAAACTCACAATTGGAAAAGCTGGAAAGCTGAAAAAGAAAATCTATTTTTGACAGAGGTTAGAGTCAGATCTGAATCTGTAAAGTGTTATCTCTTCCTGCAGACTCACTCCTGTGAGTTACAGTTCATATCTGCCTGGATCCTCACGCCGACCACATCCTGGAGGTTCTGACCCAACAGCAAAGCGTGGTTTCTGCCGTAGAAAGACACGATGCTGGGAGTGATGGAGGAGATCTCAGGCCTCTGTCAAAATAACACAAAAGTGCTTGGACACACGACAACAGCAACATGACGCTGAATGTGTTTAAGATTAAAGGGTCAAACTCACAGGAGAGGTCGTCTCAGGCTCCACGTTTTGGCAAACTGTTTCCTGAAGGAGGAAGCGAGAAATAAGTTGCTGTGTTTTGGCCTTTTGGCCTCACTCTTTTGCCTTGGTTTGAGATAAATGCTGAAAAGTCTGAATTTGATAAAACATGAAAATGTTTCAGTACATTCTGCACTTGTTGACTGGCCCAGGAGCAGCTGTTGCCTCTCCATCCACAGCCGGCCCTGATGCATCGCTGACACCTGAAGACACAGAAGGATGATGAGATGAAAGATACTTTACCTTCTGCAGATCCTCTTTTAAAACTTTAAATATTCAACATCTTCTGTCCAATATGTTCATCATCCCTCCTCTGAACATGTCCAAACCATCGCAGCCTCACTTTTCTAACTTGTACTCGTTTGTAAATGTTAATAAGGAGTCTTACACCGGAGTTATTCATGGAGTCCCTCAGGGTTCAGTGTTTGGACCAATCCTCTTTACTTTATCTTTGTTTCTGTGACATATAGAAGTCTACGCAGCTGACTGCGGCCACAAAGGCAGCATCAGAAGACTGTTTTAGAAATGACCCCGAGGTGTGAATGAAAACAGGAGGCAGTAGTTTCAGTTTGGGYCTACAGATTGAAAACCAAGGCAGCAAAAAGAAAACAAAAGAGCCGAGTTAGAAAATATTGTTTCCAGGTCTAAAGTGGAGTTTTAAATAAGCAGCTTCACCAGCTCATGGTAGTCGAGTTTGAAAATGCAGAAGTACTCGTTTGTTTGGGAAGACCCCAACAGAGCACACCACAGTGGAGACGGAGCAGGAAGTAAAATGTGACCCATAATTTTAAAGACAGGAAGTGGGCCCACAAAAAAAATTAATTGACTAAATGCAGGTTATACTTTTATTAGATAGTTATCAAACAGCATGGGATACATGTCCATTGTTATGCTGATGATACTCAGTTATATTTATCAATGAAACCTGATKAATCTAATCARTTAYTKAAACTACAAGSATGTCTTAAAGACATAAAATAATAAATTCAAACAGGTCAGGCACAAGAATAGTTCTCTGAACCAGTGTTTCCCCTACCATTATACAGGCGGGGCGGGCCGGGCCGGGCTGGGCCGAGCCGGGCCCCCCACCGCCAATGAGACGGCCCACCCCTCTAAGAATTTCTCGGCATGTAGTCATTTTTATTTAAATAAGTCCAGATCAAGTCCAGAGCTATTTTTTTGCACCCCTCCAAATCCACCTCCGGCCAAACTTGGGGAAAAAAGACGGCGCAGAGCGAGGCTGAGTGCTGTCTGTGGTCCTCACAAAGATAGGAAGACGTGTGTGTGCACTTGATGAAAACTCTGCTTTTAATCATGTAGCACCGATGCGACAACTTTGCAAGCTACTTTTTTTTTCTTTAAAATAAAATGCGACAGGTGAAGCCACAGCATTGTTACCTTATCAATAATTTAGAATCACCAACACAGGCCCTGCATGCGACCAGGTTCCCGCGAGTCCGTTCATGTTGTATAAACAGCGCTGATCAGCAGCGCAGCTGTAATGGTCCTCAACTTTGAAAAAAGTAACCAGAGTAGTTTGTAAACTCAAATCCAGACAGAATTAGCTGCTGTACAGGTCCTACTGGACTCAAACATGGAGCTGAGCTGAGCTGCTCCTCTCCTGTCCTGTCCTGTCCTCTCCTCTCCTCTCTCTCTCACACTGCCGGTCAGACAGACAGTCCTGTTCAGGAACATTAACCCTTAAGGGCCCAGATAATAACCGGTCTTTAAAATGTGGTAAATAAATTGTTTTCAGTGACTGAGAGGAAGTTTTTTGATAGTTGCATAATTGCATTTTCTAAATGTTATCCTTTATATCTACAAGAGAGTTCTAATTCTTAGAAAGGACATGATTTGAGGTTTTTTACTGATAATATGTTATTCAAAACATGTTACAGAAGTCATAAGAAGCAGGTTTATTTTGAACAAACATTACAAACGTGTTCATTCCTACAAAACTGTCAAATATATTTACAAACAACACTAAACAGACACCTGGACAGGTCTCCAT
>NW_013952863.1:369833-375730 GCF_001266775.1 Austrofundulus limnaeus | reverse complement strand
AAAAAAAAAAAAAAAGACCAATTTCGTAGGGGAAACACTGTCTGAACCAAACTGTACTTACAGGTGAGAACTTGTTTGTCCCTGAATACTGGAGCAGTTGACCAGCTTCAGTCTCTCCGTTAGATTCACTTGGCCAACTCTGATCTTCACAGTGACGTCTGTAAATGAATAAAACATACATTTTAACACTGCATAGCTGGACTCATTGACTATTATAACCATGAAGATACTAAAAAAAGTCTTTTTAGCCTTTTACTGGCATAGTTTTCTTCTCACAGAGATGTAAGTTCAGTGTTTATCAAGTGAACTTTCTTCAAAACTGCTTTTTTAATTTCTCCTAATATTGTGAAYGGTTCATTCTCACATTGAGATCATTTTTTCTTCCGTGTTTTCTGTCTCATTCTACAATTTTTGTGCTATTTTAACAATTCATATATCAAAACTTTCAGCTCCTCCAAGACATTCCTTTTATGACTTGGTATTTCAGCTATTTATACTTTTTTTTTGTTACTATTTCACTTTTTCGGCTACATTTTTCCCATTGAAAATGACCGGAGCTAGTTTAAACATCCTTAAAATCCTTCAAAATGTTTCCAAATCTTTACAGAACCTTACACCTTTGATCTGGTTCTGCTCTTTTTAACATCCTTCTGCTAATTTTAGCTTCTTTTTTTTGGTAATTTTAGCTTTTTTCCTGCTATTTCAGCTATAATTCTGCTCCTTTCTGCTATTTTCTACTTTTTTGTGCTTCGTTTTGCTAACGTAAGCCATTATGCTTCTTACAGTTGCTTTCTGCTATATTCAGCTATTTGTAACAAATTTTGCTAATATTTAGCTGTTATTAGCTAAAGGTAGCCTTTTTTTAAGGCTAACTTCACATTTTGATAGCTATTTCAGCTTTCTGCTTAGTTCAGCAAACCTGTGCTTCTTATGCTTCCTTATGCTAATTTAAGATTTTCTAGCTACACTTTAGCTGATTTACCGCACATTTTGGCTGTTTTAGCCATTTTACAACAAATTGTCACGTTTTTGTACTTTTTTCCCCACTAATTTGACATGTGTTACTCCTTTCACCATCTTGGTGCTAATTTCAACATGTGTCTGGTACCGTTAGCTTGTTTATATGCTAATAATTTTTCTGCTATTTCAGCTATTATTCTGCTAGTTTCTGCTTTTTTGTGCTTCTTTCAACTTTTCGGTTTGAACTGACATTAACAGTTTTGCTATAAAACATTTTCAGCTCCATTTCAGCAGCTTTCAGCTAAAGTTTTCAGTGAAAGGCATTCCCTCTAGCATTTTCACAGGAAATCCAGTTTCTCTAGTAAAACCATAACACTGAGGATTTTTCTTGTAAAACAACAAGGGTTTTGGTTTTTACTTCATGATTAACATGTTCATTAATCAGACGTCACTTACCCTCAGCAGGAAGAGGACCAGAGAGGATGCAGGTGCATTGTGGGTAAATTGGCTCGGTTGTTTCACAAAGCTTCCCGGAGGATGAAATAAAATTGCAGGCAAAGTTTAAGTCAGTCTTCAGGCTCAGAGACAGGTGGGTCTGGACGATCAGCTTCATCTGATGAAGGAAGGAAAATAAGAAACATTTCACGGCTCAGAGTCAGACCTGCGTTAAAAAACCCACCTTTCCGCTCGGACCCTCCAGAACTCTGTGAGAAACCATCTTCTGCTGGGCTTCATCGGGGATGGACACCCAGTCCTGGCCTCTGCAGTCGTCCTGGACCTCGCAGCTGAGAGACGTTCAAACATGGTCACAAACGTTTCAAACACTCCACAGGTGTCAGCTGCAGGGGAAGCTTCTCCTCACCTGTTCTTGGAGACGCACCACACACAGAACGGATCCTGAGCGGACCAGCACTCCTGCAGGGTTCTGCTCAGGCGGCAGTTTGATATCAGAACGCGTTTAATCTGAAACAAAAACACAGATTTTATAAAAAGCAGCTGCGGCACCTGAAGATATGTAGAAAAACACTTTGTGTACCTGGTTTTTAAACGGCACATAGACATGTTTCTGATCCACTGGATCCAGATGGGTTTTAGGAAACAGGTTCTGGTCTCCACTGGCCCTGTAGAGCACCTTTGGACAGGTGGGATGGTAGTTCCTGTCCGCAGCAATCTGAGGACAAACAGTTTTTATTAGATTAAAGTAAATGTTTTTGTTTCTGACTGATGTGGTTCTGTCTTCTGACACTGCGGTGAGCTCAGACCAGAACTGAAAAGCTGCTGTTGTTTCTGTTTTCAGTCACTTCCGCTTTTTAGTTTTTGCTTCATCAGCTTGTTTTGTGCTTGTTACAGACTCGTCTTCCTCTTTTCAGCTGCAGTTGAGTCAAAGTTCGGTACAAACCTTGATGAGCTGCCCGTCTGACGTCCCGATCAGGAAAACTATCCAACCCCTCTGCCTCAGTGCCAAAACCGAGCTCATGTGGTTCTTCTTCAGGATCACCGCCTTCGGTTTCAGCACCTTTGGTTCCGACTGAGAAACAGAAACACAACAATTCAATCTGAAGATAAACACTAAAACTCATCTAATCTGCAGCCAACATAAAACCTCATCATGTTAACACCATCCCACAGTAAAGCATGGTGGTGGCAGCATCATGCACCTCCAGACATTCGGTCCACCTTCCTGCAGGAGTATAAGCTCTAAACACACCACAGAAACTACACTCCAGTGGTTTAAAGAGACCCAGCTAAAGGTCCTGGAATGGTCCAAACAAACCTCGGTCCATCTGAGGACCCAACAGTTTAGTGTGGCTCTAAAAAAGTTTTGTTTTTTCTTATTTCTTGTTTATATATGATTCAAACCCAACTCCTGGTACCATCTCAATGATACGATCGCAATATTTATCATGATACGACAATATATCTGTTTGTTTGGATGACAACATGTTTCAATATCACATAGTGTTATAATACGATTTCAATTCACATCAATTCAAGTCTGATGGATATGATGCAATATGTCAGTCCACATGGGGTATCTGATGACAACGATGGATCAATATTTTTGTTTTGCCTAAATGTTTTTAAACAATAATTTAATCAATATATCAATGTATAGTAACACCCCTACATCTAAAACAGTTATTTACTAAATGATTGTGTTAAATTGGCATTTAATATCGCATCAGACTAGTGAATTGATCAAAATTGTATCATGACACTTTGTGATATTGAAACATTGTATCGTCATCCAAACCAACCGATATATCGTCGTATCACGATGAAGCTGCTGATTTACACTCTTAGATGTGCAGATGATACTGATCTACATCGGACATTTGATGATGATATGGATCAATGTTTTCATTTTGCCTTGAAGCTCCCAAGTAGACCTGAGGTTGAAGTGAAATCACTAAGAGTCAATTCAGCTGCTTTATCACGATAAGACGATATATCGATTTGTTTAAATGACGATACAATGTTTCAATATCACAAAGTGTTATGATTTGATTTCGATTCACATCAATTCACGATGTGGATCTTTGCATTGTATCAATCAGACTTGTGAACTGATGTGAATTGAAATCATATCATGACACTTTGAGATATTGAAACATTGCATCGTCATTTAAACAAATCGATATATCGTCGTRTCGTGATAAACCTGCTGATTTACACTCCTAGATGTGTAGTTGATACTGATCTACATCAGACATATGATGACGATATAGATTGATGTTTTTGTTTTGCCTTGAAGCTCYCCAGTGGACCTGAGGTTGAAGTGAAACCACTATGAGTCAGTTTGGCAACTTTATCACGATACGACGATATATCGATTTATTTGGACGAYGATAYGACGATTCAGTTTAATTCCTAAATCTGATTGATATACAATATCATATGTTAATATAACACAATCATTTRGTAAATTATTGTGTTATACTGGTATCCATCCAGATTTAAAACAAAAAAATGTATGAATTACTGGAAGATCTGCCCCTGAGTTGTTGGCTGAACAGTTTAGTTGAACAGACCTGCAGCGTTTTGTGTCACAGATTTACAACAAATACTTTATAAAAATCATTTCAGTTGAACACGCTGACCCACCTGTCTTGAGCTTCCAGATCCATAAGAAAAGTCTGGATCTGTGTTTGGATTGTTGCTGAGGTCAGGGCTGATGTCAAACAGAACCAGCTGGGTTTCAGTTCCTCCTTGGTCCACAATGAACACCCCGCTCCACAGAACCTGCTGCSCCCCCGGGATGACTGAGGAAGCCAACAGTTTGCTGCCTGGATCTGCAGAGACCTGGAGAGTCGCTCCACGCAGAGACCTCAGAGTGTCAGATTTACTGTCTTTACCCTGAAACCAAAGGAGACGGATCCGTCTGGKCTTTGACACCACGTTGGAGAGAAGAYAAACTGTTGAATTGATCTGAAATCCATCYACAAAATCCACATCATGATCACTATTGATCCCAGGAGTTCCTGATGAATCTTGTAGAGAAAATATTTCTCTCCATTCATTATTATCTGTATCATGAAGGTTAACCATTTTATTATCAGAGGGACATTTCTCTGTCTCATCTTTGYTTTTTTCTTTGAACGCAGTCAGAATATAAGTCTCCATCTTTGTTGCATCTTTCTTCACATCCACCATGAACCCAACAGACCCACTGCTGGTCCTCAGGGGTCCCACCTGGATGTGTTCTCCATGCAGAATTGTAGAGATGTTTTTCAAGTCCCTGATCTCACAGAAACCACACTTAGGATCAACAACTCCACAGCTGATCAGTGATCCATTCCTAACAAAAGGTAACAATGTGTTGACGGTAAAGGTTGTGTTCCCCTCAGAGTCCCGATGAAACACAGGCTGGTCCCCGTCCTTCATGAACCCCCTCTGAGTCAGCGTCCAGACCGGAGTCAGGTCATGGCTCAGCTGGTACAGCTTCTTCTCTGTGGAGATGAAGACAGAGACGTTGGACACCTCGAAGTGACGAATATCTTCATCAAAACTGAAATCTCCGTCCTGYAGAGACAGGACTGGTTCTGTCCAGAAGGACCACAGCAGACCGAGCAGCAGGATCATCCTGGAACATCAGAGCCGGACTCAGTCAGACCCAGACTGCAGGACACTTTGTGCTCTGTACATAAAGGCGCATCGGTGAAAAGGAGAAGTGTTGAAAGTGGGAGGAAGAAAAACCCAGCAGCACTGGAAACTGCAGACCTGTGAGGTAACATCTGGTTTCTGGAGATTTGGAAACACTTCTCTCTTCAAGCTGCCTCTGGTTTCTAAGTGTTGGATGAAACACGCTCACTTCTCTGCACCGCCTCTGGAAAATCTCCAGCAGGAGCAACAGTGACAGAAATCTCAGGCAGTTTCCAAACTGCTTTTAAAACTGGAGCAAGAGCGACATCTAGTGTCCAACCTGAAGTTTGACCAGCAGATCATGGGTTAAAACCACTCCTTTAGCTACAAACAAGTTGTTAAAACAAAAAATATTGTCTGCTAACTTTAGCTGCTGCTTCTTTCAGCTGTTCTCTCAGAGGTCTCTACAGCGAGTCCTCCTCCATCTCTTCTGCTTCCCCTTTCCAATTACTTTCATGTCCTCTCTAGCTGCAAGTTAGCAGCTAAATTCAGTTAACTGGTTTGTTTTGTTTACATTGAGTGTGTACCTGCATCTCAAGACATCATACTAATATATGTGGAAAGCTACTGGCTAAATGCAAATCATCCTAGGCATTTTAGATAGCCAAATTTAGCTGCAAACTTCTCAAGACAGTTAGCTGCAGACTATTTCAAGACAATTAGCTGAATTTAACTGCAAAAATCTCAAGACAGTTAGCTAAATTTAGCTGCAAACATCTCAAGACAGTTAGCTAAATTTAGCTGCAAACATCTCAAGATAGTTAGCTGAATTTAGCTGCAGACTATTTCAAGAC
>NW_013952863.1:365560-368833 GCF_001266775.1 Austrofundulus limnaeus | reverse complement strand
ATCTCAAGACAGTTAGCTAAATTTAGCTGCAAACATCTCAAGATAGTTAGCTGAATTTAGCTGCAGACTATTTCAAGACATTTAGCTGAATTTAGCTGCAAACATCTCAAGACATTTAGCTGAATTTAGCTGCAAACTTCTCAAGACAGTTAGCTGAATTTAGTTTCAAACATCTCAAGACAGTTAGCTGAATTTAGCTGCAGACTATTTCAAGACAGTTAGCTGAATTTAGCTGCAAACTATTTCAAGACAACTAGCTGAATTTAGCTGCAGACTATTTCAAGACAGTTAGCTGAATTTAGCTGCAGACTATTTCAAGACAATTAGCTGAATTTAGCTGCAGACTATTTCAAGACAATTAGCTGAATTTAGCTGCAAACATCTCAAGACAGTTAGCTGAATTTAGCTGCAGACTATTTCAAGACAGTTAGCTGAATTTAGCTGCAAACATCAAGCTAAATGTAGCTGCAAATCATTTTTAAGGCAGTTAGCAAAATTTAGTTGCTAAACATCTGAATGCAGTTAGCCTAATCTAGCTGCTAACCATGTTAAAGTAGTTAGCTAAATTTAGCTGTTAACTTTCAGAATGTACTGAATTTAGCTGCTAATCTTTTGAAGGCAGTTAGTCAAACTAGCTGCAAACTATCTCAAAGCTGTAAATTTCTGAATGTTTAGCAGATTGTTTTAATGTTAAAATAGTAGGGAGCCCCTCTGGAGACACTGGGAAGAAAATTAATGCCACAATATAATAACGCTATAATAACAATAAAATAATAACGCTATAATAACA
Organism: Austrofundulus limnaeus; assembly: GCF_001266775.1. NCBI lineage: Eukaryota > Metazoa > Chordata > Actinopteri > Cyprinodontiformes > Rivulidae > Austrofundulus > Austrofundulus limnaeus. The sequence goes on along the minus strand of NW_013952863.1, from coordinate 368,043 downwards.
ATAAAATAAAATATATTTATTCAAAATTGCCCATGTTTACAATTACCAGTCTCTGCATTGAAATGATTGCATAAATTATTTTGTGGCCATGCATTATTTTGATTATACAATGTCACCGGCTGGGCTCCACAGAAACAATGGTCTAAGTTCTGACTAAGAACTCAAGTTTTCCTTCAGCCTGTCATACAGCTTCCAGCCACCAGATGTCGTCGTCCCTCTGTGTTTCTGTGCAGCGGCACACAGCAGCAGCCTATAACTCCTRCAGCTCCGCTCCGTATATTTCCACAGACCCGGTGTTTTCAGGATCCATTCATCTGAGTCAGAGCTGCAGGTCGGTTCGTCCCAGCAGGACTCATCCAGCTGCCTGGATCCGWCCGTGAAGACGCAGCATCTGATCCGAGGAGCCGACAACTTTTCCTCCACCTGATCCACATTTCACCACCGGGGTTCGTCTCTGCTCACAGCCGGGTCTGGTGAGTCTACAGCGGGTTTTCCCTTGAATATGAGGCGCGTTTCGTGTGGGGACAGAACCGCAGCAGCGAGGCGGGGAACGGGGTCACCGGTCCGGTCAGACCAAAACCAGCCTGGAAGGTCGTGACATGATGGGAGTTTGTTTTAAAACTGCTGAATATGAATACTATTATGATGTGTTTGTCTGTTAGCAAAATATCTCAAAAACCACTGGATGGATTTTAATTTAACTTCCAGGAAATAATCCTTCAATATATTTGTACAACTGATTAACTTTTGGAGTTGGTCCAATATAAGATGGCATGCACAGCCAAATTATTTTTGGAAACACAAAAACGATCATAAATCATTAAATTGAACAGATAATGAGCTAAAATTTTAAGTAGTTTTAGCTGATAGTAATTCACAAAACATAATCTGAGTACTACTCATGGTGAAATRCTTTTGCTAAAAACTGAACATCAACTACTGGTGTCAACCTTGTCTGATAGCAAAATATCTCGTGGACTAGTGGATAGATTTTAATGAAACTTCCAGGAAGTCATTATTGGGTGGACATGTGATTGGATTTTGGAGTCATTCCAATTTAAGATTTCCGCCCCAACTAATGAAACTTAGCCAACATAAACATGGCTTTAACCCRGTCAGTTTTACAGACATTGTGCTGAAACTTGAGGTGGTAGTAGCTGGGAGTAATCCATAACGTAATCTGAATGTTAAGAAATCATAGATAACCAATCTGTTTAAAAGTCTACATGAAAGTTAGCGAGTGATACGCATTCTTTATAAATGATATGTCTTTAATTTAAGGTGGATTGGCCCTTTAATCCCACATTAAAACTGCAGAGAGGAAAAACTAAAGTTAATCTTCAWGAATATTCGGTCTCTACTCACTTCTCTGCTCCCTCCTGGGATCCACGATGTATTTGGCATTCAGGGTCAGCTCTGAGTCTTACATAACTCTCCCCCAAAAACCTCAACAGGATTAGGAGTCAGAACCAGGTGAGTGCCAAACCGGAGACAACAGAACCCTGACGGCTGGGGGGGGGATTGGACTCTGTTTTTTTTTTTAAAGACTTGTGACCAGTAAACAGAAAATATTAAAAATATTTATTTTTAAATGTTAACATATGCAAAAATATTAGAAAATAACATTAAAATGAGCTGAAACTCTTCTTTTTTATCTTAACTTTTCAATAAAATCCACAAAATATTTTGGGTTTTGTATCAAATATCTGGACTTTGAAAAACTTTATTAATGCATTTAATTATTAACGTACTTTTAACAGTATTAAAACTCTAAATTAAGTATTTTAATGAGYACTTTTAAGTGTGAGAAGTGGAACAATGTAGTACGTCTTACAGCTGTATTACATTTTTAAGCTGTAGGACGTCTACCAGCTGTAGTACATCTTACAGTTGTAGTACGTCTTACAGTTGTAGTACATTTTACAGTTGTAGTACGTCTTACAGCTGTAGTACGTCTTACAGCTGTACGTCTTACAGCTGTAGTACGTCTTACAGCTGTAGTACGTCTTACAGCTGTAGTACGTCTTCCAGCTGTAGTACGTCTTCCAGCCGTAGTACGTCTTAGAGCTGTAAGACGTACTACAGCTGTAGTACGTCTTACAGCTGTAGTAAGTCTTACAGCTGTATTACATCTTAGAGCTGCAAGACATACTACAGCTGTAGTACGTCTTACAGCTGTAGTAAGTCTTACAGCTGTAGTACGTCTTCCAGTTGTAGTACGTCTTCCAGCCGTAGTACGTCTTAGAGCTGTAAGATGTACTACAGCTGTAGTAAGTCTTACAGCTGTTGTAAGTCTTACAGCTGTAGTAAGTCTTACAGCTGTAGTACGTCTTACAGCTGTAGTAAGTCTTACAGCTGTAGTAAGTCTTACAGCTGTAGTACGTCTTACAGCTGTAGTACCTCTTACAGCTGTAGTACCTCTTACAGCTGTAGTACCTCTTACAGCTGTAGTACCTCTTACAGCTGTAGTACCTCTTACAGCT
>NW_013952863.1:359109-363016 GCF_001266775.1 Austrofundulus limnaeus | reverse complement strand
GCCAAACATAAAGACAGAACAGCCGAACATAAAGACAGAACAGCAGCCTAACATAAAGACAGAACAGCAGCCGAACATAAAGACAGAACAACAGCCTAACATAAAGACAGAACAGCAGCCTAACATAAAGACAGAACAGAAGCCAAACATAAAGACAGAACAGCCGAACATAAAGACAGAACAGCAGCCTAACATAAAGACAGAACAGCAGCCGAACATAAAGACAGAACAGCCGAACATAAAGACAGAACAGCCGAACATAAAGACAGAACAGCAGCCTAACATAAAGACAGAACAGCAGCCTAACATAAAGACAGAACAGCAGCCGAACATAAAGACAGAACAGCAGCCGAACATAAAGACAGAACAGCAGCCGAACATAAAGACAGAACAGCAGCCGAACATAAAGACAGAACAGCAGCCGAACATACAGAACAGCCGAACATAAAGACAGAACAGCAGTCGAACATAAAGGCAGAAGAGCAGCTGAAAAACCCACAGCAGGCGTACGATACGTAACATTTCAGTAGCTGATTTTCTCTCAATAATAAACAGAACGTTGTGTTTTCAGCACCAGCTGAGTAAAGTAGAGTATTTTTCCTCAGATGTTCTTTCAGCTGTAAAACAGCCACATGTCGTGTCTTGCAGCTGACATTTAGAAGGTTATGAGCCGACAGCAGCAGCGAGCATGTCGCGGCGTGCCCACGTCTGGACTGGATACAGCTGAGATAACGTGGAGAATAACCATCCTGTCAGACAAACAAACACGACCCTCGTTTAAAGCAAATCTTAAATCTTTAACTTGTTATTTTAAATCTCTGGCAGGTGTTTGAACTCAGATAACAGCTGAAACAATGAAACGGTTTTTATTCTCATTCATGGAACTGAGTGTTTTAGTGATTCCAGCTGAAGCAGCTCCTCTTCATCCTCTGACGTCTGAGGAGGAAKTCAGGATGATGAAGAGGAGGAATGATGCTCTCAGCTGAGCGGTGATTCCCTGCTGCAGCCGGGCAGAACCAATCAGAACCACCGGAGAAACCCGGCACATCTTCAAACATTCTTCACCAGAACATGTCTGCCTTAAAGGGACAGTTCATATATTCTGACTTAAGACTGGAGTCCTGAAGATTAATACATTTGACTTAATGAGGCGTGTTACTACAAATTAAAAGTATGTAAGCTTAAAAGGATCAAACTTTAAATAAATAAATTTAAATTTAATAAACATAAAATTTACAGCATCCATCTTATGAACACAAACAGCCTTAAAAACTCAAACAGGAAAACAATAATGTGACTGCATAATCATCATTTATACAATTTATACTTGATTTTTAAAGATTAAGGCACCTATTTGTAAATTTACGTCCATTTTAACTCCCAAAATATAGTTTTCCAGTTTATTTACTTCTGCACCGTTTTCCATTAACCTATGATAAAATAATTGCTAAACTTAGATTTAATCAACTTTTAAAACAACAAATAAAACTAAAAAACACAAAATAAATAATAAATCCTTAGTTTTGAAGAACTGGTCACTTTAAATTACTTTACTGAAATAAATAAACCAGTTAATGTCTGTGAAAATGTGACTTTTGCTCACGTTTCCTATTTTTTCTAATAATTTCCAGACTAAAAGCCAAAATTCAGCCAAATATAAAGTTTCAAGATAAACATTTGGTGGCTGTAAATCTGGAAATGATGTCGATGTTTTCCAACGATGGAAAACTGAAAGGAAGTTTCTGTTTCTGTTCGTTTCATTAAGTTGTTTTTGTTTGAGTGGAGCAGAAATTATTACTGTTACATCGAATTAATATAACATAATCCTGTTGTTCAGATATCTATTTTTGATAATAATAATACTAATAAAATAATAGTTTTTATTCCATAAAACATAGATTAAGATTTTTGATGTTTTTTACTTTAAGCTACAACAATTTGTAGCAAAAAGCTGTCAACTTTACAGAGTTAAGCTATAAAGTGGTGTGGTAGTAGCTGAGGATCATCTCTAACACTCAGTCTGAGCTTCACATAAAGTTGAGTTCTTCAAAAGATTTTTTTATATTTTGTTTTGTTTCTACGCTGTACTTTGGTTATGAAGAGGGTTTTATTATCAGTTACAAACCATCTTCTTGCTGATTAAAGTATTATTTTTAAATAAAACTGGACTTTTCTCAGGCCCTCTGGAGAACCTGATAGATTTTAATAAGACATTCTGTTAAAAGTTGGAGGAGAAACCAGGAGAAGAGCGCGTTCAGGATGGAGGCTTTGACTTAATTATCTGGCGAGAAAACTTCATAGCGTCTTGTTTTCTTATCAAACAGACTTGTGTTTGAACAGGCTGCACTTTTGTTCTCTTTTTCAAAAATACTTTTTTTTCAGCTCTCTGCCCGCATCGCTCCTCGATGCAATGCTGTCTTTATCTCCCGTCCACATTCTTCATCCTCAAACTCAGCCTGACATTGTTCCTCTGTCTGCTGTTTGAAACTCAAGTCTTATTGATTTGTGGGTTTTGGATCCGTTCTCTGTTGCAGAGGAACATATAAAGATGGGAAAACCATCAGTTTCAGGTGATTAAATCTTAAACAACCAAAGCAGAAAGTACTCACTGTAATGTTGTGTTTTAACATCACATTAATACGAGTCCTTGACTTCAAAAACGTCTCAGAACACCAGAATTTTTCCAKTTGTAGACCTAAAAGTAAAATCTGCCTGTTTGTGTTCATCATTGTACCTATTGACTTTAGGACCAACCCTACTACTAAACTGTCAACTAACTAAACTACCTGCTGACCTAAAGTTCAACCTAAAAACATCTTACCTACTTATCCACCTACCTGTTGACCTTATGACTAACCTATCTACCTGTCAACCAACCTAYCTACCTATTTATCTACCTAACTGTTGACCTTATGACCAGCCTATCTATCTATCAATCAACCAAGCATCCAACCAACCAACCAACCAACCAACCAACCAACCAACCAACCAACCAACCAACCAACCAACCTAAATGTTGAACTTAGGACCAACCTATCTACCTGCCAACCAACCTACCTACCTACCTATTTATCTACATAAATGTTGACCTTATGACCAATCTATTTACCTGTCAACCAACTTACCGACGTACTTATCTACCTAACTGTTGACCTTAGGACCAACCTATCTACCTGTCAACCAACCTACCTACCTATTTATCTACTTAACTGTTGACCTTATGACCAACCTATTTACCTGTCAACCAATCAACCAACTTACCTACNTTACCTGTCAACCAACCTACCTACCTATTTATCTACTTAACTGTTGACCTTATGACCAACCTATTTACCTGTCAACCAATCAACCAACTTACCTATGTACTTATCTACCTGACTGTTGACTTTATGACCAACCTATTTACCTGTCAACCAATCAACCAACTTACCTACGTACTTATCTACCTAACTGCTGACCTTAGGACCAACCTATCTATCCAACTTTAAACCATCCTACCTCCCTAACTGATGACCTTAGGGTCAACTTAAGAACTATCTGTGTTTACCTACATGTTAAGTTTGGTACCAACCTACCAACTTATCTATTTAACTGCTGACCTTAGGACCAGCTACCCAAATTTCAAACGTCCTACCTCCCTAACTGATGACCTTACGATCAACTTGAGAACTGATGGACTTGTTTACCTACATGTTAACCTACATACTTACCTACCTATTGGCATTAGTAACAACCTATCTACCTGTCAACAAACCTACCTTACTGCTGACTTTAGGACCAACCTGTCTACCTAACTTTCAAATATCTTGCCTACCTACCTACCTGCTGACCTTAATACAGGGGTGGGCAATCCTGGTCCTTGAGGGCCGCAGCCCTGCACGTTTTATTTTTTTCTCTGCTCAAACAC
>NW_013952863.1:349323-358634 GCF_001266775.1 Austrofundulus limnaeus | reverse complement strand
GTGTGTGTGTGTGTGTGTGTGTATAAAATATTTTTCTGCTTTTTTTCCTAGTTATGTCAGTTTGGGTCCTCCATACTGCAGAACTTGGAAGAGGTAATTTAATGTCTGAATCAGGAGTGTTGGACCAGGGAAAAACAAAACCTGTAGGGCTGTGGCCCTCGAGGACCAGGATTGCCCACCCCTGCCTTAATACCAACCTTTCTAACTGTCAACCAATTGAACTACCGGCTGACATTAGGTTATACCTAAAAACAGTTTTACCTCCTTATCTACCTTCCATTTAACTAATTTACCAACTTACCCACACTCTACCTACAAGTTAACCTTAGGACCAACTTCAAGACTGACCTACGCGTTTATCTACTTGTTACCTCTGGGACCAACCTACTTACTTAATTACCTGTCATCTAACCTACATACCTGTTGATCCGAGGTTCAAACGAAGAGCCATCAAACAATCTATTTACCTATCATTCAGCTGACCAACATACCTATTTATCTATCTGATCAACCTACCTCCACACCTACCACTTACCTTTTGACCAAACTTAGGACCAGCCTACCTACTTAACTACCTATAATCTTAATATTTCAGATTATAAATACCTGACAACAGATTTAAAATGTAATTCCAGAAGGTTTTAAATGTTTGGAATAATTAGAAACAGACATTTATCAGAGCTGACCACATCTGAATATTATAGTGAACATTAATCTCATAAAATCCAACGTTCTGTTCCATTTTAACGAGATTCTAATAAATAAAACTACAGTCAGTCTTCAGTTAGCCTTAAAAATATATTTCACATTATACTGAATTAGTCATACTTGTATAATGAAGTCATTTCCATGCCTCTAAAGTTGAAAAGCAATTTAAATTTTGCCTTCTCTTGAAAGCATTCCACGAACGCTACATAATTATTTTTTCACCTGGTGTGCTCAGAAATGTGCGCAACACTGCGAGGTACAAAGGGATTTATTTGATCAGACTCGTCTAACAGCCTTTCATCGCTTCACTCTCTGGTTTTCATCAAACCGAGCCATGCTGGGCCAGGTTTGGAATATTAGTGCCGAAAAATGTTTCTGTCCTAATATTTATACAGTTCCTTAAAAAAAGGAGAAATCACCTTTATAAAAGAGCTTTAGGCCAGTTCTCCTGGAAACTGCTCACCGTATGTATTCATTATGTTTAAATACGTCTCACTTTCTGTTCGTGTCTCTTCAGACGCTGCTGACGATGGTCGGCTGATCTCTGAACTCAACGTTTGGCTCGCTGAGCTTCGCCGGTCGCAGTCATGGCCAAAAGCCCRGAGGTCAAGCTGGCAGTGTTCGGCAAAGCAGGCGTGGGCAAATCAGGTAAACAGCATTTTGTGTTACTCATTTCCATACTTAAATGTCCCCGTTCATCATTTCATGGCGTTATTAAGGACACATTTAGGTCAAAATACAACCTTAGATGCTCAAGTAATGCTCCTAAAGTCTTGTTTTCGATGATTTAAAGTCTGTTTTACCAGAACAAGAAGTTATCTACAGTTTCTATCTGAGCTGTTTGATGTTTCACCCTGACAGTAAATCCCCCTCATACCCCTCCTGTTTGTGCAGTCATTATTACAGTAGATGGTTGCTTTTGGCCTCCTATAAAAGCCTTCACTCCCACACGTCATTTCAGCACTTCTCTACAAGCTGAATCAACCTTCCTTTAGGTTTCCTCACTGACGGTACGCTCCCTGTCAGCTGCAGCCTATACTTAGCAATCAGACGTTAGAAAACCTGCTTTGGGATCGCTTCCCCCTGTCGAACGAGGCCATTAAAGTGTCAGAAGCGCTGTACTACGAAGCGTAATTACTGTAAAAACACGAGGCTGACCCCAGAAAATCTCAGCATTTTAACCAGATTTTTGAGATTCTTAAGCCCCGAGTGACGTTTCTCCTCAAAATAAGCACAGTTACTGCTTCCTGTCAGGTCTGCCATCCTGAAACCTGTCAGTCATCTTGACAAGCTGCCCTGACGCTTCAGCTACAGACCATAATATCCCTGTAAACACAAGAAGGAAGGGTAAACAGATCATTTTCTTTAATAAAAACAGCACCCTGCTGACCCTTATTGCCTTTAAATCTCGGCTGGACTCAACTTACAACTGGAACATGACTAGAGGAAGTGGATTCTGCATGATGAATCCCCTTTAAATTATAGTTACTGTTCTGTTTTAGGTGTGAAGAGGTCGTTATGGGGCTGAGGCAGTTCTGTACTTGTCTTAAAAACACCCAAATGCATTAAAGATCATTGCTGGCTGGGTTTACCCTCATTATAAACATGTAAAAGTTTTCTTCATTCATGCTTCCGTATTCATTTCAGCTCCTAAATCAGCCTCGACGGTTCGGTCACGTCTGCGCTGAACAAATATAAACCAACGAGCCTCGCGTCAACATCCTCCGCCAACCTGAGGTGGTGGAAAAAAGTAATTATCGCTCCTCTGTTCCAGCTGCTCCCCCCTCCTTCACGAACAATTGATTTTGGCGTGGACTCTTAATCTACGCAGACGCCCGATCCATCACTCGCACGTCTTCCCTGCGGTCCTCCTCCTGCACGAACGCAGACAGCAGGACGGTGGGCGCTGCTCCCACATCCAAACACCAGCTTTCAATGGAAACAAACAGATGCTAATGAATCTGCTTGTCTGTAAACATGAGGACTCAGGCAGTGAATTACAGCTCAGGGACAACAACAGAAGGGAAAACAAAACTCCGTTATTAGATGGGTTTATGTGTTTGGAGGAGCACTGCTCATACGTAAGTTATCTTTTCATTGTCTTGACAAAAATAGAAATAAAGGCCCGCTAAGTCCTAGACATTTAGGTCAAACCTGGGAAACGACATGGTACAATCTCACGATAATCTTGGAAAATGTGTCGGTGCTTGGAGTATGTGTTGGGAGTGACAATCAGCTACTACCACAACAAATATGAACCAGTTTTTCCAACACTAAACCGAGTTCCAGACATTTTTGAGCAGACTAAGGTCAGCCATCTTGAATTGGGTCAACTCCAACAGTTAGACAAAAGAAAAAGAATTATATGAATTATAGTTACTATTATTATTAACATTGTGTCATTTACAGCACTATGTTAAAAGGAATGTAAATATAAGTTGTTTGGATTATCAACTTTTCTAAGCATTTATTTTGTCAGAAAATATCTGTTCAAGAACAAATTTACTGTAAATCAGGACCATACTGCATCTACATAAACACTACATGTTTAATATACATTTCATTTGTTTAAAATGTCTCATTTCATCCATGTTTTCAATGGTTAGGTTAAGTGTGCCATTAAAACATTTAATTTATTTGTGGCAGCGTTTAGATTTATAATCCCAGTGGACACAGTTAACTAAAAACATAGCTTTGTTAACCACTAATCCGCTAACAAGTTCCGCTAACGCTAATCCGCTACACAGATAAAAAAAATTAGCGGAAGCTGACGCTAACCACTAAAGCTGGTGGGACTGACTTTTTATTGCTTTAATTTGAAGGTGGGCGGCCAATCCAAACCAGAGTTAAAGCTCCATCTAACTTGTGACTTCCAGTTTACTCCTTTCAGCATAAAAGTCTTTCTGATGAGTTTGTATTTTTATAAATACAGTTTAAAGTTAGTCAAATAACAAATGGCAAATACTTTCTGTACTATATTTTAAAAGGTAGTCAATATTTGTGTTCATTATTTAAATATCGTTAAATGTAATTTTATTTCTTTTTGACACTCTTAATTTAAGTTCAGCTGCTAAAGATGCTACATGCTAACACACGGTGCCTGACACGTCCAACACTGCTTGTAGGAGGGAATAGATTTTTTTTTGTTTCGGGATAAATGGCATAAAAATAAGAAAGGTTTACCCTTTTTTAGTGGACTTAAAATTAGCAGAAACTAATCAGTCCACTAATGTTTTCCAAAGTTATCAAAAAAGCCAATCTGCTAAATGAGAAGCTAGCTAAACTATTAGCAGATTAATGGAATTGTGCCCAACACTGTACAATATTAATTTATTATAAAAATATGTTCAGTATCATTATATGGTTGTTGCATTTGGCCACTTCAGTACCGTCCCTCAGGGTCCCCCTTCAGCTTGGGAGCCCTATGCAAATGCCTACCTTACCTACAGCTCTGCATGCAACCTTTTCTTTGAGTTTCATTGGAGTGGTTCAGCAGATATTTTGCTAACAAGCAGACAGACATAAACATTAGTTTTTGTCTTTTCTTCTGGCAGTGTGTGATAATAAAAGTTTTGTGCTGCTTTACCTCCATAACGTCAGCACTTCCTGTTTTGTTTGGACTCGGGTCGTCCCGGTCAGGCCTGCAGGGTGCTTCAGTGGGTTTTCCAGACCGACGGTCTGACAGGGACTCCTGCAGAGACACATTATACTAATAAAGAGGAGGGAGCATTAACTCAAGTGTAGCTATTTTGGTGCTTCACAGCTTTTATTTGGGTTTATTGACTCAGTGGTGGAAACTGTGCAGAGGAAGTAAGATCCATTTACCCACTTAAACTGCCTCCAGTTCAGGCTCTGCAGGCGCACATACATCAGCATAAACAGTGAATATGACAGCTCAAATCCTTACAAACCTACAGCTGATGTTAAGTCCAAACTTTAAAACTTCACTTTCAGAAAATAAAATCTACATCGACAGATTAAATCTGGAACACGACGCCTCCTGCTCTGAAAACAGCCAAAAAATGTTGAAAAAAAAATGGAACAATAAGAGCAGCAGCAGCCAGCGTGCGTCTGTCCCAGAAATACCAGCGTTTGCCACCTCCAGCACCAGGAGGGACTCATGAATCATTGTGATGGGTGCTCCGAGCGTGACGTAAACATTCAGACAGCAGACCAGAGCCACAAAGCCACAAAAACAAAAGCGAGACGGCTCGTCTAACAACAAACAGATAAAAATACCCTAAATAAACCGACACGATTGCACAACGCCTTTTTGGATTTTAAACTCACTCTAATGTACAAATAAGCTCACAATTTCGTGGTTACTTGATAAAATTCTAAGTGTAAAACAAAATCAACCCCCTGCACCGTTGAGTGGAGGGAAATAAAAGTCCTGGAGAGAAATCAAACACGTTGATTTGATTTGATAAGAAGTGTTGACCGAAGCTCAGAGCGGACAGCTGTGCACTCAGCCAACTGTTTACGTTTCCCTCTCAAAGTCTGAGTGTTTCTAATCAGGTGGGTTTTACTGCAACCTGAAAGCCCAACACCACCGCTTTTAAACAGTGTTAAAAATACATTAAAAACAGATTCTGGACCTTTAAATCCTCCTGAAACTTGTTAAAGGGTAGAGTTAACCATCACGGTACAACCCAAGAAACAGGTCTTACAGGTAGGACTCCACCAGGGTCATCCCTCGTCTTCAGTCCAGTTTGCTGTTGGTTTCAACTCTTTGCAGACGATGTGGTTCTGTTGGTATCAGACCGTCGGTGCGCACTGAGGCAGTTCGATGTCCTACGTAAGAGACCGTTGCTTTCAGTTTCCTCACCTGAGCATCGCAGTCTTGTTGCTCAAACTTTCCAGAGCATCTCAAGTTAATCACAGCCCCTCCGACCCATCAACAGTTCTTAAATCWTAAACGTGTCGGACGATGTGGACGAAGGCTAGAGACTTACCAGAAACACCTTCAGCTTACAAAATAAATCACWTGCATGCATCTTTACTGTTGTATTTGTTGTTTTGTATGGAGATAAATTAGTCTCACAATCCTCACATGCACACAAGATACGACCACACACACCAAATAAATATAATATTACCGGAAAAGTATAATTTTGAGTGGTTTGCTTCAAATGTTCAGTCTGCACGAATTATATTATAAGGTTATCTTSAGGTAAATTGATTAGATTTTTCTTCTACAAAAATTTTCCGGTAGTTTCTCCACAAAAAATAAAATAAAATAAAATAAAAATTGTTTGGACTGTACAGCCAAAATAAATCTAAATGAGTAGGTTATTGTTTTTGTGGAAAAAACTACCAGGAAAATGTATTTTTCCATTAAAGTATTTATTTGTTCCGATATATTTCCTTTTAACTCATTTTAGGTTGTTTATTTCAGCCGCACAGTAACATTTTAGAACCCAGTAATGTAATTGTTTGTATTTTAATATTCTGTAGGGTTTATGAGCAACAAGTCAGAAATGTATTTTCCTGCAATAATCCAGTAAATGTGGTAAAGCTCAGATGTCCCAGCTCTTCAGCAGCCTTACAGGTGTGAAAGTSTCAAACACCACATCGACAGGTGAGCAGATCAGAGCTTGAACCTTGTTGTTCACACTCTGTGAGACTGATTTATCTCCATATTTCTGTTGCTGCTGTATAGCAGGGTCTGTTAGTACTGGGCTTTGGGCTCAGGACRTGTTCCTCATATGAAAAGGCTGCTGGTGTCCTGTGATTCCAAACATAAAGACAAGCAGCCGAATAATCCATCCTCTTTTGACGCGGACAGAGTGAGACCATAAAGAAACTGATTGCATCACGATAAGGTGGGCTTCCAGTGCTTCTGAGCGTTTTGTTCATGAAATTATTTTTAGAGCCCACCTCCGACTCGCTTCAACCTTTGCCTATTATCTGTTTCTCATTCATGTTCTGTGACGGCAGCTGCTACCTTCGGCTGCTGGAGCCTTCAGCTGCTGTGTTGAGTCATCTGTTTATCTCCTGCTTTTAACAGATTTCATGTCTGAAGTTTAGCAAAACCTAAAAAAAAAGCTTCAGTGTAGATATTCTCTTTAAAGGGCACACTGACAAATATGATTATTATAGAATAATGTAGCTAAATCATAGCTCAAGGCTAAAAGTAACTAAATCATAGCTGAAGGCTAAATGTAGCTGAATAAATTAAAAGCTAAATGTAACTAGATTGTAGCTAAAAGCCAAGTGTAGCAAAAATCATACCTTGAACCTAAAAATTAAACCAGTCGCTGAAGGATAAATGATACTAAATCATAACAGAAGGCTAAATGTAGCTAAATGAGCTGAAAGCTAAATGTAGCTAGACTGTAGCTAAAAGCTAGATGTAGTGAAATAACTTGAACCTAAAATAACAATAGCTGAAATCTAAATGTTACTAAATCACAGACGAAGGCTAAATTTAGCTAATTCAGAGCTGAAGATCTAATATAGATAAATCAGCTGAAAGCTAAATGTAGCTAGACTGTAGCTTAAAGCTAGATGTAGTGAAATACCTTGAACGTAAAATAACAGTAGCTGAAATCTAAATGTTACTAAATCACAGACGAAGGCAAAATTTAGCTAATTAAGAGCTGAAAATCTAATATAGATAAATCAGCTGAAAGCTAAATGTAGCTAGATTGTAGCTAAAAGCTTTGTGTAGTAAAATTATATCATGAACATAAACTAAAAAACAGTAGCTGAAAACTAAATGTTACTAAATCATAACTGAAGGCTAAATGTAGGTAATTCAGAGCTGAAGCTCTATTATAGCTAAATCAGCTGAAAGCTAAATGGAGCTAGATTGTTGCTAAAGCTTTTTGTTGTAAAATCATACAATGAACCTAAAATAAACAGTGGCTGAAAGCTAAATGTTTTTAAATATTACCTGAAATTTACATTTTGCTCTATTGTAGCTAAAAGCTAAGTGCAGCAAAATCATATCCTGAACTTAAAATTAACTAAAGTGTAGCTGAACACTAAATGTAGCTTAATCATAACTGAAAGCTAAATGTAGCTGTATTAAAGCTAAAAGCTAAATGTAGCAAAATCATATCTTGAAATTAAAATTTACAAAACAGTAGCTAAAAGCTAAATGTTACTATAGCTGAAAGCTAAGGCTAAATGTAGTTCAATTAGAGTTGGAAGCTTAATGAGACTGGATTGTAGCTAAAAGCTCAGTGTAGTACAATTATACCATGAACATAAAATAAAAAACAGTAGCTGAAAGCTAAATGTTACTAAATCATAGCAGAAGGCTAAATGTAGCTGTATTGTTGCTAAAAGCCATGTATCAAAATTATACCTCGAACATAAAACCTGAGCTAACAGCTAAAATTAGCAAAACAGGATTGTAATAGCAGCAACATTGAAGCTAAAACTAAATTTATGACAGTATCTGAAAGCTAAAAAGACAACAGAGCGAAGGTAAATAAATGACCTCATCACATTAAGTGCAGCTGATGTTTGAACTCAAGCACCTGCAGTCAGAACTCAGGGTTCTCTGRTGACTCCAAATGAACTTGATGTGTTTGGTTGGGTTTAAACAAAGGATGGAAGAAGTTATTATAATAATAATCATATTTTAAAACAGTGTAGACAGCTTCACTACGGTTTATAATTCTAAACAGTCAATTAAATTTGAGACTCCAGTTCATGAAATCTGAGCTCATTAGTTGGTTTGTCTAATATACTTTCAAATAAAAACGCTTGATGTTCATCAGAAAACACAAAACTAATAATAATGACGTCCAATAAAAGCAGACCTGCTGCTTTAGGAGCCTCAGTAGAGTTCTGGTTCCAGCCCACAACTCATTAGACCCAATTGTGTTTAATAAGCAGGAATCTCTAAACCCACATTTCCTAATGAGTTTAGAGGAAAACGATGAGTCATGTTCTGATAATCAGCCAGCTCTAATTCCATCTGCACACAGATTTATTCTTTCTGAACGCAGAAATGGAAACAAGACGGTTGTTTTTATTTTGTGGTTTGAAATTATTTTATAAAAGCCTTCGCCTCATCCAGGAGATCGCTGCTAAGATTTTTATGGTTTTAAATTTTAACACCTTCAAATATTTCTCTGAAACAAATTTGAGATCTGATGATTAAAAAAAACCCCACTGAAATCTGCTTCAGCATACATTTAGCTTCTAGCTCCTGTTCTGCTACTTTTAGCTTCTAGCTACTGTTCTGCTACATTTAGCTTCTAGCTACTGTTTTACTACTTTTAGCTTCTAGTTCCTGTTTTACTACTTTTAGCTTCTAGCTAACATTGTGCTACATTTAGCTTCTAGCTCCGGTTTTACTACTTTTAGCTTCTAGCTACTGTTCTGCTACATTTGGCTTCTAGCTCATGTTTTACTACTTTTAGCTTCTAGCTACTGTTCTGCTACTTTTAGCTTCTAGCTACTGTTCTGCTACATTTAGCTTCTAGCTACTGTTTTACTACTTTTAGCTTCTAGTTCCTGTTTTACTACTTTTAGCTTCTAGCTAACATTGTGCTACATTTAGCTTCTAGCTCCGGTTTTACTACTTTTAGCTTCTAGCTCCTGTTCTGCTACTTTTAGCTTCTAGCTACTGTTCTGCTACATTT
>NW_013952863.1:347612-349087 GCF_001266775.1 Austrofundulus limnaeus | reverse complement strand
TTGCTACATTTAGCTTCAGTTCCTGTTTTGCTACATTTAGCTTCAGTTCCTGTTTTGCTACATTTAGCTTCAGTTCCTGTTTTGCTACATTTAGCTTCTAGCTCCTGTTTTGCTACATTTAGCTTCTAGCTCCTGTTCTGCTACATTTAGCTTCTAGCTACTGTTCTGCTACATTTAGCTTCTAGCTCCTGTTCTGCTACATTTAGCTTCTAGCTACTGTTCTGCTATATTTAGCTTCTAGCTCCAGTTTTACTACTTTTAGCTTCTAGCTACTGTTCTGCTACATTTAGCTTCTAGCTACTGTTCTGCTACATTTAGCTTCTAGCTCCTGTTCTGCTACATTTAGCTTCTAGCTACTGTTCTGCTATATTTAGCTTCTAGCTCCAGTTTTACTACTTTTAGCTTCTAGCTACTGTTCTGCTACATTTGGCTTCTAGCTCCTGTTTTACTACTTTTAGCTTCTAGCTACTGTTCTGCTACATTTGGCTTATAGCTCCAGTTTTACTACTTTTAGCTTCTAGCTACTGTTCTGCTACATTTGGCTTCTAGCTCCTGTTTTACTACTTTTAGATTTAGCTTATGCTATGCTACATGTAGCTTATAGCTATCATTTTGCTACTTTTAGCATCTAGCTCCTGTTTTACCACTTTTAACTACTTTTTTTGCTGTCAGCCAGCCCTTTGCTACTTTTTGCTTTAACAACTGTGATTCGGCTCCTTCAGCGCTCAGCCTTCAGCTTAAAGTTGACGAGCCGAAGGTTAAGTCTCGGAGCTAAAACCTGCCACAGTAACTCTTCGGCATTGTTCAACCGTAGTGTTTTATCGGCCTCAAACCTTCACGCTGAGCTCGCTGTTGATTCTGTGCCACGATCTGATTCCAGACCAGAAATACTGCTGAACCCCAGCCGACACCAAGAGAAATATTTGTTGCAGCCCGGCCCGGTCTGATCCAGACAGAACCATCATTAATCCTGGGAGATGACATGTTTACTGTTGCCCTGTGTGTTATTGTTACTGGGCTCACTTCAGACTCCCACAGGTTTGAGAAATAAGAATAAAAACTGTAACKTTGTGACCGAGGGCTGAGATCTGATGTGGAGAAAGAACCAGAAGACGTTTGATCCAAATCTGGTGTTTTTTACTTCCTGGAACCAAACAGACTCAACATGACGGAGAGTTTGTTTTCATAAAGGAAAATAAAAACAAGTCGCTAAAAATCTAAARAAAATCAGACATTAACTGTAAAATAAACTGGTCTTAAAAAAGGACAGTCCTCCATGAAAAGACTCAACCAGGTGTGTCCTGGGACCAGTGGTTTAAAGGGGGACAGGTAGGGGACAGAGTGTCATCAGACGTCTCCAAGCACCTGGATGTCTCTGAGACTACAGCTGCTCAGATTATTTAGAACTTTAAGGTCCACAGGACTGGAGACAACCTCCCTGGACGTGTCCACAAGAGGACAACTGATGAGATG
The DNA here is from genome assembly GCF_001266775.1 of Austrofundulus limnaeus. Classification (NCBI taxonomy): domain Eukaryota; kingdom Metazoa; phylum Chordata; class Actinopteri; order Cyprinodontiformes; family Rivulidae; genus Austrofundulus; species Austrofundulus limnaeus. The sequence continues at coordinate 347,614 of NW_013952863.1, read as the reverse complement.
GA
>NW_013952863.1:340541-344726 GCF_001266775.1 Austrofundulus limnaeus | reverse complement strand
GACCTGAGGACAGGTGGACCAGAACACCTGAGGACATGTGGACCAGAACACCTGAGGACAGGTGGACCAGAAGACCAGAGGACAGGTGGACCAGAAGACCAGAGGACAGGTGGACCAGAAGACCTGAGGACAGGTGAAACAGAAGACTAGAAGACAGGTGGACCAGAAGACCAGAGGACAGGTGGACCAGAAGACCTGAGGACAGGTGGACCTGAAGACCTGAGGACAGGTGGACCAGAAGACCTGAGGACAGGTGGACCAGAAGACCTGAGGACAGGTGGACCAGAAGACCTGAGGACAGGTGGACCAGAAGACCTGAGGACATGTGCAGGAGTCACTTGGTTGGACTAAAAGTTCTGCAACAAACATTTTAAGTTTCATTAATTTGTTTTAAAATAATTAATTTGAACAAAAGTTTAAAATTAAACCTGATTAAATTAAATTTTCATAAATTCAGTTTTCTTTCAGCTGAATCTTATTTCTGAGACTTTGATGTTTTTTTTTTCTGTAACTAAAGGTTAAAAACAGATTTGTCCTCCGGTCGGTTCCTGTTTCAGAGGAGAGACTCGGGTCTAACGAGGCTCGGTGTTTCTGGATCCAGATGAACTCCGGGGAGGGTCTGGTGGGGACAGGATCTCTGGGAACGGTCTGGGTCTGGGACTTGGTGTTCAGGAAATTGTTCGGGTGACTTTGGTACACTTTCTGCTAAACATGAAAAAAAAAAAAAACAATCCTTCAAAAATAAAAGCCTGCTGTGTTAAAAAGGAGGGAGGATCTGTGGAAGAGCAGAAATCAATCAGAGCTGAAGGAGAGGACGGGACAGGACATCGATCAGAGGACATAATCTGTCTTTGGTCCAGAGTTGGACTTGTTGCTCGACTTAATTAAATGTTTTTTAAATAAAATAAAGTTAAATTAATTCATTGAAAGTTTGCACACGCCGCCTTTAAAGCTGCTTTTAGACTGAAATCATGACGAGAYTTGATGTTTTTGGACTTCCCTCTGCGTTTTCTGGACAGAACTCTGAGATCCACGTGTGACCCGATGTGACGGGACTGGAACAGGATGGTTACAGAACCCGACGGCGGCGAGCCGAGCCCCAGGAGAACCAGTTCAGGGGTGTTTAGTGTCAGAGGGGAACTAAAGAACAGTGGGGGTCCGTCTGATGGCCTCAGGAAAAATCAGTGGAGTGTTCAACGAGCGACACGGCGCCGGCTCGGACCGGACCGGGCCCACAGGCGCCACTAATTCCTTCTGCTTTGTTTGCAATTAGACCCAGATTCTGCTGCTGAGGGGTTCGGGTCACTCCGGGTCAAAACTTTAATCAATTTTATAAGTTTTAAATTAAATATATTTATTTTACTTTGGTCCGTTTAACAGTTCAGAAACGTTCAGCTCATTCAGGAAACACTGAAACTTTTGCTTTTTATAGCTTTTATACTCAAAATATTTAATTTTATTTACAAAATAAAAACTCATGTAGAAAAACAAGAGATTTTAAAATCTTTAAAACATTTGCTTCAGCTACTGTCTTGTCTTCTTATGCTTTATTTTGCTACCTACCAACGTTAGCTTCTAACTTTTTACTTTTATCTAGAGTTATTTTTTAAGGTTTTAGCTAGTGTTTTGCTGATATTAGTGTCACCTGAGGCTAAATTCAATTCAAAAATACTTCATTGATCCCAGAGGGAAATTAGGGTTAGGGTTTGTTTTACTGTCTCAAAGGCAGCTAAATGCTAGGCAAAAGCCGCAAAAGGCTAACTACAAATAGCAAAATGCAAGCTAAGTAGTGAGAAATGCAGCTAAAAATATAAAGGAACAAGATTCTCACTAAAATCTAAATTTGTTAGAAAAAGGTAGCAAATGTGCCACTWGAGGCTAAATTCTAGCCAAAAGCAGCAAAAAGCTAACTACAAATAGGAAAATGCAAGCTAAATTGCGAAAAATGCTAGCTAAAATATAAAGGAACAAAATGCTCACTAAAATCTAAATTTGTTAGCAAAAAGAAGCAAACGTGTAAACTGAGGATAAAATCAGCCAAATTTTAGCCTAAAAGAAGCAAAAGGTTAACAATATCTGAGTAATAACAAGCTAAAAAGTAGCTAATTAAAATCTGAATATGGCAAAATTTTTTGCTTGAGGTTAAAAACACAGAAATGCTAGATTAAAAGAGGCTAAATGCTAGCAAAAAAGTAACAGGGTAGCTTTGGGCTAAAATTAACATCCAGTAGGAAAAAGCTCCCTAAAACCTGTAAGTAGCATAAGACTAGCTGAAAGCTAATAGCTTGCTCGTGAAGTCCAACATTTTGTAAAGTTTATAAATTGATGTTTCTGTACCTTTTTACCTCTTTTAGCTTCTATTAAGCTTTTTTACTTTCACCTAGAAAATGTGCTTTATTGTTTTACCTAGTGTTTGGCTAATTTTAGTTTTCAGCCCTTTTTTGTTAGCATGTTGCTTTTATTTTGTATTTAGTTAGCGAACTACTCCCTTTAGCACTAAGCTAGCACCCAGCTCAGTTTAGCATGGATGTTTGCTGCAGTGCATTATGGGTAGTCAGCTGTCCTTTGATGTTCAAGAAGTTGTGCTGCCATATTGGTTTTAGACWGATGTTTACTCCTGAACCCTTCCAGACAAGCTGTGACCTTTGACCTTTAACTTGCTAAGATGAAGCTAACTGCTCAGAGCACTGCACGGTCTGACCTTCGGGGTGAGCTGGCTCGGATACTTACTCCTGGGCAGCGGTCCTAAATGATTGACACACGTAAATATTTTTATAAACTGTTTGTAAATGACGTTTGACCTTTAGGTACAGAATCTGTCTGAATTTCAGTTAAATCCAAGTTAAAAACGTCTGTAATGTTTATTTTTGTGCGTTTTTTTAATCTCTATTGTGTTGTGGGATGACTGGCCTGAATATGGGTCATGATGTTCATACCAACGCAGGGTAACAATGGCTGCTCGCCGCCGTGTTCTCATTTCTTTTAAGAGGCAAAGAAAGCAGCAGATCGAGTTTCGGCTAACGAGGAGAGGCCTTCACACCCCGTCGGTTGTCCTGTCTGCCGAGAATTCAGGACACTCGCAGAAATTCAGGACGAAAACAAAAAGAGAAAAGTGCTGAGAACAGAAAGATGAATCATTCAGACAGTTTATCTGCCTCTGCTTCCAGTGCTCTCAGATAAATTACCTGAAAACACAAAGTTCGGGAAGAGAGGTGGCGGTGATTTAGTGCAGAACAAAAACAACAAGACAGGTATGAAATACTCCAATCACTACGAGATTTGTTTGGAAGATAAAAGATGAGAGAACCTTTCCACGGCCTCRATAAGTTTAAAGTGTCACCGCACTAACCCGTCCGTCAATGGCTCCTCTCAGCTAAAAGAGCCAGCCTCCGGTTCTTTAGGCGCTTAATGAAACGTGGAACAAAAAGGTGTATTTTTCTCGTTCTGGTTAATTGGAAAACGAGTGACGGTGAGTTGTTTTCTTAAACGAGACGACTCAGTAAGTTTACTCAACGACACAGATGCTCACCTGAAGGACCTCCTAGTTACAAATCATTTGTGGCTTTGACAGCTGCAGGCAGAGAACTTAGCCGAACTTTAGCTGCAGATTTGTTTCCTAACAATCTGAGTGGTTTCTAAACTCACAGACAGAGATATGTGTTTTACTGTCTCAAATTGAAGCAGATAAATTACATTTTCTGTTAAAACACTCAGCGCTGAATGACAGCTAAAGGTTACTGAAGCTAAAACTGAACTGAGTTAAAAAGAGAAAACTGCTAGCAAAATGCTAAAAGTAGAAAAACAAGTAAAAAGATGGTTGCTAAAATCTAAAAGTAACAAAACTAGCTCAAATCTAAATAAATGCTAACAGAAAGTAGCATAGGGATAACAAAGGGGTAGCTAAGAAGCTAAACGTTAGCTAAAAGTAGCACAAATAGCAAAATGTAAGCTTATAAGTAACTAAAACACAAGTTAAAAGTATAGGATAGTTAGGATAAATGTTGCAAATTGTTAGCAAAAAACAATTGAAAGCTAACTAAAAAAAACATAATACTAGTGTTCGGTATTTTCAACCTAGGAACTCAGAGAAAACACAACAACCCACCCGAACATTAAACAATTGACAACCAGAGACCAGTGAGATTTTAAAGATTCACTTTGCGCAAAGGGGAGAGGTTCAATTGT
>NW_013952863.1:324762-338457 GCF_001266775.1 Austrofundulus limnaeus | reverse complement strand
CTTACTTACTTTTACTTACTTACTTACTTACTTTTACATACTTACTTACTTACTTTTACATACTTACTTACTTACTTTTACATACTTACTTACTTACTTTTACATACTTACATAATAAAAAACGGAACAGATACAATAGGGTTCCATGCTCCGCTGGAGACATGGAAACGCTGCTGCTTTGCAGCTGCGTTACCCTGCTTCCTCGGGCTTGGACCCCTAAAAATACAGCTGACAAAAAGTTTGGAAGGAGGTGAAAAAAAACGTTTGTGCAATTTATTCAAGTGACCAAATGCTGTGCAGATTTATGAATTGTGTAATATGCAGCAGTGTGATGATAAATAGTCAAAGGAATATTCTGTATTTGTCAGTTATTKTTCATTATTCTGAAGGCCAGGGGGAAGGAACTGTTTGTCGTACAAACTTGGTGTTCTGGATCTCCCCATTACCTCCTTGAAGTCATCAAACATCTCTTTTGTTCTGTCAACATTCAGAGATTGATTGTTGGTTCTACACCAGTCCGTTAGGTGTTGCACCTCCTCCTTGTATGTTGTTTCATCATTACCACTGATAAGACCCACCACGGTTGCATCATCAGCAAATTTGATGATGTTGTTGGAGCCATGGATCGCTGGGTCATCAGAGTGAACAGCAGTGGGCTGAGCACACAGCTCTGAGGAACTCCAGTGCTCAATGTGAAGCAGCTGGAGGTGTTTTTACCCATCCTAACTGGCTGGGGTCTCCCAATCAGGAAGTCCAGGACCCAGTTGGAGATGGAGGTGTAAGAAAATGCTTGGGAAAAAAAAGGAAAAGGGTAGTTTAAGGTTAAAAGCAACAAGATGCTAGTTGGACAAATCTGTCTAAAAGCTGAAAATAGCAAAAAGCTATCTAAAAGCTAAAAGCAGTATAGTCGTGTAAAGCCAAACTTTCTGTGACCCATTTATATTTTGACGTTTCTGTCTGTAGGTCTAAGCTGTAGCTCTATAGAGGTCTGGGTTTCACAACTTGTTTTATCAAATTCTCATTGATGTCTATGGGGGCAATGTTTCAGTTCATGTTTGAGGCTCTGCTACAAAATCTCAGCATACTTTTCCCATTTGAGCAAAATATTGGATTTCTATTTTTGGTTTAAAATGAAGCCATCACAGGAGATGTTAGTCATGGTGGAAATAAAGGAACAGCAGATTTAAAGGGGCTTCAATTTCATTTTACCCTAATTATCCATTTTTAATTTATTCTTGAGACTGAATTTGGATTTGACACGAGACATTATCCTTCCATTATCTGAACCAAAGTTCAACTGAAGTCCAAGCTTCCAGATAAACAGATATTATCCGTTGCCGTTTACCGGCACTTTGAGTGACAAAGAGCACAGAGCTGTTTGCTTTGTGTGATCAACGGATAATGAGGGTCTAATTCAGTCCGAGGAAAGGGGCTCAAGATGTTAATGGTAAACTATTAGGACCAGTGAGTCACTGCTTCACTGAGGTTGTTGCTCTTACTGTTTAAGGGCAATGAAATGCAACACAAATGCTTTGTATTAAAACATACACTGATTTGTGGGATCTGATATTTTATCCCAAAGGCTGTTTGAACTCTGCTTTAATCAACAACAATGATTCAGATAAGTATTAGCATTTAGATGAAAAGAGAATCAGTAGTTCAGATTATGGCCTGTTGGTGAGTTATCCTTTTACTGATTAGCAATTGAAGTTGATATCAATGTGCAAATTAGAACAGCTGCCTGAAATAATTGGCACTATTACCATCTAATGGGAATTTTTTCAAATACTCGTTCAGGAAACTACATGTGGTAAAAAAACAAACTTTAAAATAAGAGTTTATGTTCTTTCAAACACAGGGTTTTCACAGTGGGCATGAAGTATTGTCATGTCTTTTTGGTCCATGCACCAATGTTGGGTCACAAAGGTCCAGGAGGAAAAGGAGGTTTCCAAGTCAGGGAGAATGCATAACTAGTGCATCTACGGTCTGGTCCAGGGTCTTCAAATGTTACTGCAGCTAAAACCTCCATTTCTTGGTCTGTCATTTGTGAACAAGWCTCCATTTCCAAAGGGAGAATTCCACTTTTTCCCAATTGAGAACCAAGGTCTTTGATTTCAAGTAGCCAATTCACACTGGCTGTGAACTACCTCAGTGCACATTGAAGGTCTTAAAGACGCCAACAGAACCATGTCATCTTCAAAAAGCACGAGATGAGACCCTATCTCATGGTTTATACTTCTCTGTCTTACAAACGGCATTGTTAAACAAAACTGAGTCAAAGAACCCGTTGTGAGGGTGTTGTTTCGGCTCGTCTTCATTGAGGAGCCAGTTGAGGTGGTATCTGGTAAGGAAGTATTTCAGGCATGCCYGACTGGGAGTAGACCCCAGGAAAGACCCAGGACATCTGAAATCCTCCCAAAAGAGAATAAATGGCTGGGAAAGAGAGGTCTAGGTCTCTATTCTCAAGCTGCTGCCTCCACGACCTGACTCTGGACCAAGCGGAAGATGATGTGTGGATGTACAGAGGCTAAAAGATGGACTTTGGGATGTTGCAAAAGCATGAGGTTCCAAAGTAGCTCACAGTTCTTTTCCAGGTTCAGAGGACATGATAACTCACCATCGCTCATGAACAAGACTCATTAGTTGAGGCAGTGACTCACTTCAGTTAAGAACTGTGGCCTAATTCAGACTCAGAAGCACCAAACAAWCCACCTTTCTCTTTGGCCGTCTCAACATCAAATGCTGGTGGTGAGAAAGTCTTAGCTCAAATATGTCATTGTTTTTTGTTGCAATGCAACGTYAATTTAATTTAACCAGTTCTCACTCTCTGTTGCAGCTTTGGTGGTCAGATTTCTAACAAGACGCTTCATCTGGGAGTACGATCCAACATTAGGTAAGACCATAGATCCAGTATCTCTTCAGAAAAACAATTAGATCCATCCTCTGACTAAAGAGCACTGTTATTGTTTTAACCATTAATTATTGGGCTTAAAGCAAGAAAAACACATCTACCTTTAACATCTTTGAATCGCCTTTTAAAAACTCACATTTTTATCCTTATCATACAAGCCAGCAAACAAGCCTTTTGTTTTTGGTTATTGGCAAGAAAGGAAAATGTCCCCTGTAATTTTTAGTGTGATTAATATTCTGGAGGTGATGAAAAGCAAAGCACGCTGAAAAACCATTTTATAGAAAGTAATTGTTAAATTACACAGCAGAGATGCAAACGCACAACTCAAAATGATGCTGTCTGGTCTAATGCAGCCAAGGAATAAAACAGAGCTGGCCTTTTCATTCTGTGATGTTGGCTGAGCAGATTTTCAACACTGTAATTACAGGCTGAAAAGACAAAAGGCGTCTCATCTGCGAGGTCCTTTTCATTTCCTCCCCATACCGGACTGAACGAACGTTTGAAATAATAACAGGTCATTTGTTGGGCCAATATAAAAGAGCATCTGAGTGCAAACGACAGTCAAACGGACCATTATCTGGAAATTTGTTTAATTTCCTGCAAAAAATAATTGGTTCTCTGAACTGTACTCAAGCATACTCGCTCTGTTTTTTGTCTTTTTATGCTACATCTAGCTTTGAGCTAGCCTTTTGCTACTTTTAGCTTAGCTAATTTTATAGATATTAAGCCAAAATTTGGCATGGTAGTAGATAGGGGTGTAAGAAAATAGATACACTGAAATATCGCGATATTTCATTTCCCGATACTGTATCRRTRTTCTWAAGCCCTGTATCGATTTTTTTATTAAGGTTTAAAATGTCAACTTTCCTGCCAGCCATTCATTTTCATGTTGTAGTTCAGCCTCTGACCACTAGTTGGCAGCAGTGAGCCAGCCATTTCGCTCCTCTACCTCTTGAGCGCCAGAGAGTAAGGGTAGCATTAGCATCGTAAGTAAACATTAGCTTTTCTTATTTTTTGTCAGTAAGAGGTTTTTATTTAATAGAATTTTTGGACAAAAAAATCACAATATATCGCCTTGCTTACAGTATCGCAATATATCGGGATATATCGTATCGTGACCCCTCTGTTATGATATGTATCGTATCGCCAAATTCTTGCCAATACACAGCCCTGGTAGTAGATTTGCATCATCTTCAACTCTTACTTGGACATTGCTCATCATCCTAACGTCAATGGTTAAATGGACTCTTAAATGGGTACCACTATGGTAATTCCCTCAGGAAGACGACTCTTAACAATGGAACCACAAACGCCCTGATTTGGCAAAATATCTCCAAATTGACAATGGCCAACACAAAAATATTTAAATATCAGCTATGACCACGCAGAATATTATGGTCACGAGGGACAATCCGAGGGCCGAGGGACTCCATCCACATCCGCCACTCCACCGAGACACGCCGCAACAGCAGCAAGCCAGAGAAACCAGCCCAGAGTAACAGCAACACTAAAGCTGAGGTACATTTGGTCAAAAACAGACCTGCAGATGCCTGTAAAGCCAAACTGAATGTATTTTCCTGCAGCGATACTGCAGAGCTACATGCATCGTACATTGATGTCATTTATGAATGGAGCTTCATTCCACGTGTGTGCCTTATAAAGAAGTATAGACATTTCTGAAATCAAGAAAAGAGCAACAACGGCCTCCTTGGTTACGAGGAGAGCTGTGCTGGCGTCAAAACCAAGAAAACCCAGCTTGAGGTCCGTAATGAGAATAACAGCGCTGCTGGTGGGTGTCTGTTACCAATCACACATGAAGTGGTCGAAACATTATTAAAGCTCTATTGTGGGCATATCACACAGGTAGAGTGTGTGTGTGTGTGTGTGTGTGTGTGGGTGTGCAGGCTGCGGGGCTCAAATTCAGGAATGCTGCCAGAACATGAGCTTGGTTTCATCCATCTCAATGTGCCCACCACTGGCTGCGATTCTATCCATCTCTGTTTATTATCCACGCGTTTGAGTCGGGTTTATTAATCAGATTTAATGTTYTCACCTCTCGTCGTCTCATGACTTCTGGTAGATTAAATCTCAGGACAAAGTCCGTTAATCACCTGATCATGTATATTAAATGTGCTGTTCAGAACTAACTATTATTGATGGTCTGATAAAGACCTGAGGTGGTTTGCATAAAGAACGAGGGCCTTCAACACAAAAGAGTGATTTATGGAGTAGAGGGCATCAGTTTTACCTTCTTTACCTCCACTTTGTACGATCAAAACCAACATGTAGAAAAACCGTTGGTGGTTTTCAGTCTCATGTTTGTTTATTCCAGGGTGTTAGATGGTAGGCTTCAAATGATCGTCAAACCTCTGATTCTGTGCTGGTTGTGGAACATTGGACCAGATCTTTACCCTTGCAGAGCTGCTAAGGGGGTCATGGGAGTTTGCCTCTTCGGTCTACATGTGTTTTGTGGACCTGGAGAAGGCTTAGGACCGTGTTCTTTGAGGCATTCTGTTGATTGGTGCTGTGGGACTATTAAAGGCTTTCCAGTCTGAGATGGTTCTCAGGTTTGTCCCTTAACTTCGATCCAGTTTGTGGTGCTCATGGACAGGATCTCAGAGCACCACAAAGTGCAGTCGTGGTAAGGAAGGTGTCTGGTTTGGGAACCACAGGGTCTCGTTTCGTGTTTATGCAGAGGATGTGGTTCTGTTGGTGTATTCTGGCCAAAACCTTCAGGGCACACTGGGGCGGTTCACAGTCTAGAGCAGGGGTCTCCAACCAGCAGCTCGTGAGCTCATTTAAAGTAGCTCTTTAGGGCTTATGAAAAGWTAAGAAAAGCAAAATTTTATTTCTTACTTGCCAAACAAACTTTCATTTAATTCCAATCARTCTAYAGATRYCTCTTCCCCTTGGTTGTCAATCAAACAGTTTAGRGCTCAKTATGGTCGATTGGCAGATGACGCGTGGTTATGTAGTTTTTCGGCATCRTTTTCGCACACACCTTTCATAGACCCTTGAGACCCACTGTGCCAAGCTCCTAGGAAACCCCTCCCGCTGTGGTATACGTCACTGCACGGGRTTTCTCCCCGCTGGAGTTTACAATGCGGAAAAAAAAAATCGAAGACCCATCACCCGATGTTATTTGTGCACAAATCTGTCGTGGTTAAACTCTAAGTTAGTAGTGTGAAATACACTGTAATATCTGTTAATTCAATGTTTCATGTGAATTTAAGACTGTTTTTTGGGCAAAACAAGCTTATTCTAATAGWTTGAGTTTAAGTTTGAAATTAAATGTTGCAAAAAGTAGCTCTAAGACAACTTCATTTTGTGAAAGTAGCTCAAGGAAAAAAAAGGTTGGAGACTCCTGGTCTAGAGTTAAACAGCTGGGATGGGAGTCAGTTCTTCTAAGTCTGAGGCCATGGTTCTCGATGTGCCTCAAGTAGAGGACTTTGTATCTGGGTGTGTTGTTCATGGAGCAGGAGATGGATCAACAAACTGGGGCTTTAATCAGTCGTGGAAAGTTGAAAAGCAAAACTCTGGATTTACTGGTCTGTCTMCGTTCCAACCCCACCTGTGGCCACGAAGCGWGGATCATGACAGAAAGAATGAGATCCTGGATACAAGCGGCCAAAATGATCTTTCATAGAATAGCCGGACTCAGCCTTAGAGATGGGAGATGAGCTCAGAGTGGAGCCGCTGCTCCTCCACATCGAAAGGAGTCAGTTGAGGTGGTTCATCTAATTAGATGCCTCCTGGACCCGACTATGGATAAGCAGCTGAAGATGGAGAGGCGACGTATAAATAATATTTTCWGTAGATATTTGTGAAAGATAACCAACCTACAGTTTGTTCTTGGCCGACACGTCAAACAGCTACATGTAGACGAGGCTGTTCAGGAAGCAGACGACTAAAAAAACAAACTGAACCAGAAACAGGACTGAAGACAGAAACGTCCTRGAGAAGTCTAACTCGGACAAAGAACAAGCTGTAGGGATTGTTAGATAATCTTTAGCTGATAAAACAGCCGAAGCCTGAATCTAAACATTCTGTCCCGACACTGAACTCTGTGACACATCCACGGGGACCGGGACGTGGACAGATCGGCTGCTGCTGACGGAGCGACGGCTCCTGAAATAAACTCTCCCACAACTCCCAGAGTGAGACTCAGAGACGTCCAGCTGTTTGACGCTTCCAGTTAAAACAGTTGGACGTGCTGCTTCCCCTGGATACCCTGGAATAAACTCCTGAATCTCCAACACACAACTAAAGTACATCTGAAAAAATTATTAGCTTATTTTGGTTTTTTTGTTTTGTTTTGTTTTACCAGAAAACCAGAAGTCTCAACAAAGGAAAAATTTTTCATGTTATTTTTTTTGACTAAATTAAACCAAACTTTCCTTTTTTYCCCTCTAAAAAATAAACTAAATAATACAGCAGCAGTTCCAACTTCAGAAACAGAACTGACTGAAAGCTTCTGAAGAACGGAGAAAATGATCTTTCCACTAAATTCATCTCAACTCTAAACTTGGGTGAACTTTGGCGTTCTCTGAAAGGTGTCACCTGAAAACAGGTTTTTACCAGCAGCTCAGGTGGAAAACCTCATCAGCATCCAGAGGAAGTRGCTGAAGCTAAAACAGGAGAAGCAGCTCGTTTCCTGAGTTCCAGCTGGGTTTAACAATAATTAGAGTGACCAGAAGTGTTTGCTTTTTAAACGACCGGGAGGAATTTTAGTAAAAACATCWTCTTGCAGTTTCACTCCCACGTTTGGATTCATCACCAAATGATTCACAAACTAAAAACTGTGAATTTCATCAAACGTCTTGTTTATTTCTGCCTGACAGAGTCGACGTATCGTCATCAGGCCAACATCGATGATGAAGTCGTCACCATGGAGATCCTGGACACGGCAGGACAGGTGAGACAAACTGTCCAAATTAGGACTTTAACGCAGTTTGAAGCGTTTTTCACAACGCTGCAGTTTTAGTGAACATCACTGAGTAACAGCCTCATCCAGCCAACAATGTCAGCTAACAAAATGTAGCAACATGCTACCAAAGAGCTAAATGTAGAGAAGAGCCAACCAACAGCTAAATCAAGTGAAAGCCAAGCTAAAAGTCACATAGCAACTTTAGCTCAAAGCAGCAAAAGGTTACCCTAAAGCTAAATGAAGCAAAAGGCTAGCCAACAGCTCAATCAACCCAATACCAAGCCAAAAGCTAAATGTAGCAAATGGCTAGCCAAAATATTACTCAAACAAAAGACCAACAAAAGGCAGACAAGGACTAGTCAACAGCCAAATCAAGCTAAAGACAAGCCTAAAGCTAAATCAAGCAAAAGGCTAGCCAACAACTTCATCAAGCCAATGCCAAGCCAAAAGGTAAATGTAGCAAATGGCTAGCCAAGAGCTAAATTTAACTAAAGACTAACAAAAAACCAAATATAGGCAAGAGCTACCCAACGCTAAATTAAGCAAAGGGCAAACCAAGAGCAAAATCAAGCAAAAGACAAGCCAAAAGCTAAAYGTAGCAAATGGCTAGCCAAGATATTCATCAAACAAAAGACCAACAAAAAGCTAAGTGCAGACAAGGGCAAGTCAACAGCTAAATCAAGCTAAAGACAAGCCAAAAGCTAAATAAAGTAAAAGCCTAGCTAAAAGTCAAACACCAACATTAGCCMAAAGTAGCAAAARGCTAGCCACAAGCTAAAATARGTAAAAGGCTACCCAAATTTTAAATGTAGCATAAGGCTTGCTAAAAGCTCAGYGTARCCAAATGATGCCCAAAAGCTAAATKKAGCGAAAGGCTAGCTAAAACTAGAAAGAGGCTAGCTAAAGGTAGCATAAGAGCAAATATTTTGAAGCAATTTTAAAACGTGTGAAAAATGTAATGAAATAGTTCAATATTTTAAAAAGTWTTTTAAAAATAAAATCCAAAGGTTTTATCTGTCATCAGCTGAATGAGCTGAATGTTTTCATACAAACAGAACAAAGGAGTGAATTCTGACTCGGCCTTCACACAACAACCCTGAAACCTGCGTGGTTAATCTTCTCTCGCTGCGTCTCCTGAAGACGTTCGGCTGTTTGAAGACGTGTCGGCAGGCTGCGAGAGCGAGCGGCTCCTCGGCAGCGTCACTTCCTGCAGYGCAGCCGCCACGCTCCGACCGCGAGGGACGAGCTCAGGCTGAGAGATGAATGTGCTGCAGCGCTGTGTAGGTGGAGGCCCGTTTCTCCTGAGACTCTTCAGTCGTCCTCGGCTCGTTACAGCCAGGCCTATTTTCAGCTGGCATCAGGACGAGTGTTTCCAGACGTCAGACACTGTCCTCGCTCTGATGCCATCAGACTGTGCAGGTGCTCCTCTCCAGGTTTAAACCTCATCGTTTCTCCTGCTAACAGCTGATTTCTGGAGCTCGTCCTCGACTGTTCACGTTTCTCACACGGCTCCAGAACATCGAACACTGACTGGAACTGCAACAATCTTCTGTTTGTGTTTGAGGACCAGATTTAAAAAACAATTAAAGCTGCTCGTTTGGTCGTTCTCCCACCTTTCTCAGCTTAGTTTGAGTTGTTGATTCTAGAGCTGAATTCTTATATCCTGCAGGGGAGGAACAGCCACAACATCCAGGCCGAAAATCCACATGGCTGACAAATGACTTGAGAAAATTTACTTTATTCCTACTAGCTAAACCTAGCAAAACACTAGCAAATTGTGCCAAAAGGTAAAAATAGAAAAAGGCTAGCTCAAAGCTAAAAATTTTATTTTGCTAAAGAATTATTAAAAGCTATGGAAATGTAGCAAATATTAGCTAAACCTAGCAATTTTTGCTAAAAGCTAAAAATAGAAAAAGGCTAGCTCAAAGCTAAAATGGTAGAATGCTAAATAAGTACTAAACATTAATGCAAAAGTAGCAAAAGGCTAACTAAAACTAGCAAAACTATCAAATTTTACTAAATGCTAAATGTAGAAAAAGACTAGCTTAAAGCTAAAAATGTTAACACGCTAGATAAGTAGTAAAAAGCTATGGAAAAGTAGCATAAGATTAGCTAATCTTAGCAAAGCAGTAGCAAATTGTGCCAAAAGGTAAAAATAGAAATAGGCTAGCTCAAAGTTAATATTTTATCTTGCTAAATAATTTATAATAAGCTATGGANAAAAGCTATGGAAATGTAGCAAATATTAGCTAAACCTAGCAATTTTTGCTAAAAGCTAAAAGTAGAAAAAGGCTAGCTCAAAGCTAAAATGGTAGAATGCTAAATAAGTACTAAACATTAATGCAAAAGTATCAAAAGGCTAACTAAACCTAGCAAAACTATCAAATTTTGCTAAACGCTAAATGTAGAAAAAGACTAGCTTAAAGCTAAAAATGTTAACATGCTAGATAAGTAGTAAAAGGCTATGGAAAGTAGCCTAAGGTTAGCTAATCCTAGCAAAACAGTAGCAAATTGTGCCAAAAGGTAAAAATAGAAATAGGCTAGCTCAAAGTGAATATTTTATCTTGCTAAATAATTAATAAAAAGCTATGGAAATGTAGCAAGTATTAGGTAAACCAAGCAATTTTTGCTAAAAGCTCAAAGTAGAAAAAGGCTAGCTCAAAGCTAAAATGGTAAAATGCTAAATAAGTACTAAACATTAATGCAAAAGTAGCAAAAGGCTAACTAAACCCAGCAAAACTATCAAACTGTGCTAAATGCTAAATGTAGAAAAAGGCTAGCTCAAAGCTAAAAATGGCAAATGCTAGGTACTAAAAGTTTATGCAAAAGTAGCAAACGGCTAACCAAACCTAGCAAAACTATCAAATTTTGCTAAATGCTAAATGTATTAAAAAGACTAGCTTAAAGCTAAAAATGTTTTGCTAGATAAGTATTAAAAAGCTATGGAAAGGTAGCATAAGGTTAGCTAATCCTAGCAAAACAGTAGCAAATTGTTCTAAAAGCTAAATGCAGCAAAAGACTAGCTCAAACCTGACAAAACATTAGCTTAAAGCAGTGACCAGCAAGCTAAAAGCTAAAAAAGGCTAGCAGCTAAAAGTAACAATAAAGCAGAATGTTTTAAAACCTTAAATGTATTTCTGAGAGGAAAATCTTTGTAAATAGTTGGTGTTTAGAGAGGTATAAAAGTTAGAACAGCATAAACGYGACAGCCTCGTCTCCTGAATGAGCCGAAGKTTTTGGTAYATAAACAGCTAAAATAGCACAAAGTGTGCAGGTGTAGCTGGATACTAATCAAACTGAGTAGGTGGATTATTGTACGACTCAGTTTACGAGGACATGTCCTGTTTTGTCTCCAGGAGGACGTCCAGCAGAAGGAGGGTCACATGCGTTGGGGGGACGGATTCTTCATCGTCTACGACATCACAGACCGAGGAAGCTTCGAGGAGGTAGCTCCTCTCCGGAGTCTCCTGGAGGACGTCAAGAAGCCGAAGAACGTCCCCTTGGTGCTGGTGGGCAACAAGTCCGACCTGGACCACGTCCGGCAGGTCTCCACCGAGGAGGGGGAGCGGCTGGCGGCCGAGATGGCGTGCGCCTTCTTCGAGTGCTCGGCCTGCGCCGACGAGGGCGGCGCCGTGGCCGAGGCCTTCCACGAGCTGTGCAGGGAGGTGAGGCGGCGCAAAGCCGTCCAGGGCAAGGCCAGACGCCGCAGCTCCACCACACACGTCAAACAGGCCATCAACAAGATGCTGACCAAGATCAGCAGCTAAAGGAGCCGCTGGCACCACTCACCTCTGACCTGCTTTTATTGTTTCATGGAGACAGTCGGCTCCAAAACACACCAGACTGATTTAACGTGCAATTATCATTTGTTGCTCCGATTATGGCAGGCCATTTTATCATATAATCTGCTTCGTCTGACTCTCTGTAATTACATTCTAGATTTATAAAAAATGAGTTTGTCTTGCCTGGATAATTATTCAAGACATCTGAAATAGAGAAGCCATTTAAATGAAAATAATCAAGATCTCTCAAATTCATTAAACAACGTCTAGAAAGGAAGTCATAAATCCAGTTCTTAATATCTTAGTTTTGCAGAGTCATTATTTGCTTTCAAGATATCTGCAGTTTAATTTGCACTAGTTGCAGCTTATATATCACATATCTTTTTATACATTACATGTATAGTTTTTAAACTAACCCTCTATCTTTAATTGTGGATATTTAAAATATAAATATTACAGATACAGTAACTTAACATCAAATCTGACATCATTTATAGTCAGAAAGTAATTAGAGATGTTTTAAATTAACATGTTTAATCACAAACCTATTTCAAATATCTGGAATGTCAATGTGGTGAAGCTGATTATATGTCAAAACTGCCTGCCATACTCTTATAGAAAGAGCCCTGAGTGCAAAGTTAACAGTGCAAACCTGAGACAACTTTCTCTGACGGGCGACTAAAAAGTATCAAATTAATTTGTCTCGACCCACATTCACCAAATTTTCTGTGGAAAAAACAAACTTGTCATCTCTGGACCAGGACCTCGTTTTGTCTCTGCTTCGGGCTCTCGGTTCTGGGACGTTCTCCTAAACGAGTCAGAACCCAGTGGACTGTAAAGCCAGGACGTAGCGGAGGCTGCTGAACAATCAGCTGAAGACTTTGTAAATAAAAGCTGAAGTAAACAGTGGTTCATGTTTGTCATCAGTGTAAATATTTTAACTCCCTGAAGGAACTCACGTCGCCTCGCTCGCCAAAGTATCCTTAAAACGAGCGAACTCGCTGATTACTTGTGGCGGCCATCTTGGATCAGAATGATAACTTTCTGAAAGTTTTGTCCAGCTCGTAACGTTTTGAACGTTTTGCTACTAAAAAGCTGCACGATTTGAAATATTTATGTAAAGACATSCTTTCGATGCTGTAATGCGGCCGAGGATCAGCCTGGAACATAAAAACWAGAGAAGAAGAATTTAAATCCTGGGAGCGGCCCGGCTGTCTGACAGATAATTACTGGGGTCCTCGTTATCCAGAGCAGCTGCAGAACCAACACAACCACATCTAGGTTTACACTTAATGCAAACCAAATCTGTTTTTATTGTTGCTGAGTCAGCACTCTTACTATTGTTCTGCTTGTTTCTGTGACCCAACTGCTTCTGTGTTTATATATGGAAACGTTCGGCTCATTAAGGACGCGGAAACGTTCGGCTCATTCAGGACGCGGAAACGTTCGGCTCATTCAAGACGCGGAAACGTTCGGCTCATTCAGGACGCGGAAACGTTCGGCTCATTCAAGACGCGGAAACGTTCGGCTCATTCAGGACGCGGAAACGTTCGTCTCATTCAAGACGCGGAAACATTCGGCTCATTCGGGAGGCGGCCGCTGCCACTTTTGCTTTTTGTAACTTATATTTTTCAAAATATTTAACTTTGATTAAAAACATTTTCCCCATTGAAACAAATGACTTCTGTTCATTTAAAACATTTACTTTGAAATCAGCTTCAGCTTGTTTGTCTTCATTAACTTTCAGCTACTGTTCTGTCACTTTGAACTTTTACTATTTAGCTACTCTTCTGCTATTTTTTTAACTAGCATTAGGCTTTTTATGGATGTTAGCCAGAATTTGTCTCCCTTTAGCCAGCCTTCAGCTCCTTTTAGCATTTCAAACCTTAAGATCGCTTTAGCCAGCACTTAGCCAGTTCTAAGCCAGCTATTAGCTCTGTTTAGCCAACCTTTAGCCAGCCCTTAGCTATCCTTTAGCTCCTTTTAGCCAGCCCTTAGCTATCTATCCTTTAGCTCCTTTTAGCCAGCCCTTAGCTATCTATCCTTTAGCTCCTTTTAGCCAGCCCTTAGCTATC
>NW_013952863.1:315403-324615 GCF_001266775.1 Austrofundulus limnaeus | reverse complement strand
AAACCAGCCCTTAGCTATCCTTTAGCTCCTTTTAGCCAGCCCTTAGCTAGTCTTTAGCTCCTTTTAGCCAACCCTTAGCTAGCCTTTAGCTCATTTTAGCCAGCACTTAGCTAGCCTTTAGCTAGACTTAAACTCCCCTCAGACAGCACTTAGCCACTTCTAAACCAGCCCTTAGCTATCCTTTAGCTCCTTTTAGCCAGCACTTAGCTAGCCTTTAGTTCCTTTTAGCCAGCACTAGCCTTTAGCTCCTTTTAGCCAGTACTTAGCTAGCCTTTAGCTCCTTTTAGCCAGCACTTAGCTAGCCTTTAGCTCCCATTAGCCAACCTTTTGTTAAACAAAACTTTGGACAGCACTTAGCTAGTTCTAAGGCAGCTTTTAGCTTCCCTTAGCCAGCACTTTGCTAGCCTTTAGTCAGCTCTTAGGTAGCCTTTAGCTCCCTTCAGCTAGTCTCCCACTTCTTTCAGCTTTAAAAACAGCTTTTTCAGCTAAGCTTGGCAGTTATTTAGCACTCAGAATGAAAAATGAAGCKTCTCTAAAATAATCTTTAGGTGTATTTAGTAACCCACCCTTTAACTTGCCATATTTTAGCTTGTATTTGACTACTTTTAGCTTTCAGCTAGCTTTTTAATGCTTTTAGTTTGTATTATTTTGCTCTGAAGCAGCATTCTGTCACATGTCAATCAGTTCTGAGGATCCAGAAGTCATTTTTTCTTTTTAAAGATAAGTTTCTCAGGTTTCCTTTGTGCTCACAGAGCTCTTTGTTTACCCTCCTGTTTGTTTGTTGTTGTAGCGTTGCTCAGCTGGAGGAAAACGGTTTTTACGCACGACGTCTCCGATATCTGAAGGGAAACAAACGTCTCCAGAGTGAAATTAATTCCCACATCCCTGCAGCTGCTGATGTCATCCTACTTCCTGTTTAGAAATGTAATGATGGAGAAACAGCAGCTGATTCTGTTCATCTCTTTGTTTATTAGAAGCTGTTTGTTGTTGACTGACAGGAGCAGCACAGTTAAACAAACAGATTGTTTACAAAAAAACTGTTTCCTTCTGTTTATTTTAATGAACTTATTTGATAACGAGGTTTTTTAAACTAACTTGATTAGTTTACAGGAGGAGTTCCCTCTGGAAACAAACACTTCAGACCAAAATATCCAGAAAAACACAAAGTTTCTCTGAACAATGCAGAAACAGCAGGGTGCAAAAGTATTCACCCCCTTAGTGTTCTGCTTTAAAGGGCCTGTGACATGAAATTTTTAAAAATAAATATAAAGGCATTATTGGAAAGATAACATTATTAGCATATTGCAAAAATAATTTCCTGCAGCTGAGATGAACAGTTGTTGAGATATTTGCATGTGAAGGAACAGGAAGTGATGTCACAGGGGCACAAAGCATTGATAAAATAGCTAACGACACAAACTAGAGAAGAACCTGATGTTTTAGATTATTTTGAGTTTCTATCAGAGAGATGAAGATGAGTCAGAGTTCAAATAATTTTGTTTCAATAAACAAAAATTACAGAGTTGTTTCTTAAAGAGTTCCCCTCTGATGTCACTTCCTGTTTCACTTTGGCAGAGCCAAGTTCAAAAGAAAATATCCCAGTTATGAGACAAAATTGGTAAAATCACGTTTTATGCAATGTTTCTTATATAAAAAAATTTTTTTTTAACTTTTTTTATTTAATGGATAGGCATGTCACAGACCCTTTAATTCTGTAAAACCTTATTGGATTATAAACAATTTAATTCAATTTAATTATGATAAAAGGAAAAAATGTTTTTGATGGGTTTTAAAACCATTAAAGAGAAATAAAAGTGTGTACTTACTCTACAGCTTCAAACCAGCGACGTACAGGTGGACTGAGGTGGGTTCAGGTTCAGCAGAGA
Organism: Austrofundulus limnaeus; assembly: GCF_001266775.1. NCBI lineage: Eukaryota > Metazoa > Chordata > Actinopteri > Cyprinodontiformes > Rivulidae > Austrofundulus > Austrofundulus limnaeus. The sequence goes on along the minus strand of NW_013952863.1, from coordinate 322,729 downwards.
CCCGATTGGACCAATCAGGTGGCTTCTGGAGGAAGTGGGTGGAGCTTCAGAGCAAAAAAATAAAAGGTGAAAACTTGTGCATTCTCCACTTTTACTTTGCTTTGATGTAATTATTTAAAACAAAATCTTCTCCTTTATTTTAATACTTTTTGTCTAAACTGAGTCAGAATTAAAATCCAGGTTTGATGCAACAAGTTAAGAACATTTATAAAGTAAAATGCTGATAAATCCTGTATCAAAGGTGGTCGACACTGATTCCTCTGAATCACCATCAGTCTTCAGTGTCGTCTCTCAGTTCACACAAAGTTTAAAAAAAATGATTTCATGGAAATCCACAGCAGAGAATTTCCATTCTTCTCTGCCCACCTGAGTTCTGCAGAGCATCGCCGTCACCGTGACAACCAAGGCCTTTCCTCCTTTTGAAGACTGTGCGACAGCAGAGGTGTGTGTGTGTGTGTGTGTGTGTGTGTGTGTGTGTGTGTGTGTTAAACTCTGCTGAGACCTTCAGGTTCTGACACAAACCGAACAGAACCCAGAATCCTCCTACTCGCAGCATCGTGGAGGCAGCACTGTTCAAGATGGCCGCCAAACTCAGCTTCATAAACAGTAATGACTTCAGCTCAGTGTTTTACAGATAATCAGCTRAAGGTTGGTGGTAGTAGCTGAGAGTCGACCTGCTCCACTTCTGTTCTGACTGGATTTACCTGCTGCAGTTGTTGCTAAGCAACAGCTTCACGCATCACTTCCTGTTTGTTTTTACCTGAAGAACATCTGAAACACAGAACCATTGTTCTGTCACCTGCTCGGTTCTGGACCCATATGGATCTGGACCTGTACGAATCTGGACCTGTACGAATCTGGACCTGTACAGTTCTGGACCTGTACGAATCTGGACCTGTACAGTTCTGGACCTGTACGAATCTGGACCTGTACAGTTCTGGACCTGTACAGTTCTGGACCTGTACAATTCTGGTCCCGTATGGATCTGGACCTGTACGGATCTGGACCCATACAGTTCTGGACCTGTACAGTTCTGGACCTGTACGGATCTGGACCTGTAGAGTTCTGGTCCCGTATGGATCTGGACTTGTACGGTTCTGGACCTGTATGGATCTGGACCTGTATGGATCTGGACCTGTACGGTTCTGGATCTGTACGGTTCTGGACCCATACGGTTCTGGACCTTTACAGATCTGGACCTGTACAGATCTGGTGCAGTACAGTCCTGGACCTGTACGGATCTGGACCTGTACGGATCTGGACCCGTAAGGATCTTGACCTGTACATTTCTTGACCTATACAGTTCTGGACCTATACAGTTCTGGACCTGTATGGACCTGGACCTGTACGGACCTGGACCTGTATGGACCTGGACCTGTACGGATCTGGACCTGTATGGATCTGGACCTGTACGGATCTGGACCTGTACGGATCTGGACCCGTACGGATCTGGACCCGTACGGATCTGGACCTGTATGGATCTGGACCTGTATGGATCTGGACCCGTTGGTCTGATCAGTCAGAACCTGGTTCTTAGCTGATAAAGTGGACCAGAAGCTGTAAAATCAAACAGAACTCAGAGGAAACAAAATATAAAAGAATCAATCAATCAATAAATAAACAAACAAACAAACAAACAAACAAATAAATAAATAAATAAATAAACAAATAAATATGAATAATTAAAAGAATTGATGAAGATAAATATTGATTAAATTTTCTATCGTTTAATAAAATCAGACCTTGGTCACTCTCAGCCTCTGAAGACAAAGTTTTAGTTGATTTGGTCAAAAGTTAAAACAGTTTATTAATCTGCAGAATCAGTCGCTGCTTTCAGCTACTTCAGCTAAACTTCAGCTCATAATTCACWGTTACAACCATTGTTGTGATGGCTGTGGCTGACTACCTGCGGGGCGGCCATCTTGGTTCCAAAAACATAATCGTATAGTTTCATTAGAAGAGCTACTGCCACACCCAGTTTCAGCTCAACTTTTGTAAAATCGACTGATTTAAGGCTAATTTAAAGTTAGTTGGCAGCCATCTTGAATTAGTTAAAACATCCAGTGATTCAAATCAATTCAACTATTTTTGTGATATTTTGCTAACAGACAAAACCATCAGATTATGTATTGGATTATAAACAGATTAAACAGGAAGTTTAGTTTGGGACGCTGCTGCCCCCTGCTGGTCAAAACTATTCATCCTTTTTAATATCTGTTTTTTCACTGTTAGTAAAATATCTCAAGATTGCTGGATGGATTTTAAATAACAGGGACTAATAAATTAACCTACAACTGATTATAGTTTTTAATTAATCTGATTCAAGATGGCCGCTGCAATTAAACCTCAGAAAACAAACAAAAAAAGGCTAAAATTCAGTCACTTTTATAGAATCTGAGCTAAAATTCGGTGTGGTAGTAGCCGAGAGTCGAGTCCATCATGGACCGGGAGCTCCATCTTCATCCTGTTACGATCTGTTTAAGATGAATAAATCAATCAGGACTGCGGGGGGTTTGGCTCCGCCTCCTGTAGATGATTGACAGGAGCTGAATCATAAACAAACATCTGATCTTACAGTTTGTAGATTTATTTCGTTCCTCCTGGAAGATGAGGTGAAGAAAAGGCAGCAGATGAAAGGAAACGYTCCCGCCTCCTTCCAGCTCCTAATCTGACGTCAGATTAAAACCAGCAGAAATGGAGACAAACTTTCTGTGGACGATTAAAAACCAGCAGCTTTAACAAAACTTTATCTTTAATCTCTTTTTTTGTTTGTTTCTTTTTTACAGACAAGATGAGAAAAATTACAGAAACCATGTGGATACTAATAAATTACAGAAACGCATGAAATGCATCTCACTTCTCACGAATAAGCATTTAGATCACATGACCACCTAATTTACACACCTGAGGCACAAACGAAGAGTCGGGTTTCATGCCACGTTTACACTGAAACACACAAACACAAACACGTTTTTCAAAATAAAACTAACTGAAGGCGTTCAGCGAGAACCCGTGCAGGAACTAATGAAGAGTCCGGTTCTGTCAGGAACCAGAACACGGCCGCGCCAGGTGATTTATGACGAGACGAAGGAGGACGCACAAATAAATAAATAAATAATTTAAAAAAAACTGGTCGTTATAAATACAAGACTGAGGCGAAATGTTCCCACAGAAACTTTCAGCCTCGTCTCTTCGACTCGTCTGAGTTTAGTTTTCAGACATTCTAAAAGGCAGAAACAGATTTTGACACGTTTTTATAAAACAAAACAGTTCACAGATTAATACAAGAAGTTTAAATTAAATCATAGATTAGCCTGGGACACGGCTGAAAAATCTATCACAATAAAAGCATTTCATATTTTTGTTTTATGCAGTGATGGGCACAGCTAACAAAAAAAAAATTCGTAATCCGCTAAACAAGAACCGCTACGCTAAGGCTAATCTGCTAAGCATGAGTCTTAGCTCCTCTAAAGCTAATCAGCTAAATAAAAATCTTTGCTTTGCTAATGCTAAWCTGCTAAACAAGAATCGTAGCTCTGCTAATGCGTACCTGCTAGAGAGATAAAAATTTAGTGGAAGCTAATGCTAACCATTCTCTATCTCCTATTTTTAGCTTTTATTGGATAAATTTGAAGATGGGCGGGGCTTATCTGTGGCAAAACAGCCAATCCGAACCAGTTATAGCTCTGTCTGACTTGACTTCCAGTTTACCCCTTTCAGAATAAAAGTATTTCTTTGATCTAGTTTGTATTTTTATAAATATCTTTTGAAGTTATTAAAATAAGAAATACTTTCTCTACCATATTTTAGACGTAGTCAATTTTTTGTATTGATTTGAGTTTTGTTAACTGCTTTATTTCTTTCTGACGCTCTTAGTTTGAAGTTTAGCTGCTAAAGATGCTACATGCTAACATACACGGTGCCTGACTCATCCAGCACTGTTTGTAAGAGGGTATGGTTTTTATTAAATTTAAGATAATCTGCATACAAATAGAAGTTTTACAATTTTAGCGGAGTTAAAATGAGCTAAATCTAATTTAGCAGAAGCTAATCAGTCGGCTAACTGTTCCAAAATTAGCGACAAAGCTAATCTGCTAAATGAGAAACTAGTTCAATCATTAGCGGATTAGCAAAACTGTGCCCACCACTGGTTTTACCCATTTGAAATAAGGACTGCCTACATCTCCCAGAATGCCCAAATAAGATTAAACACATTAAAACGGACTGAGATGAACATTAATTCAGTTCAGTTATCGTCTGATGATAAATCCTGACTCAGTTTTATCTGATATGTTCAAAAACAGTAAGACGAATATCGGCCCACAGTTAGCAGGCCGGATTACCGGGATTATTGTGGCCGCTCCTCGTTCAATTATGGCTTATAATTCTGATTTATTATTTTCAGGTTGACGACAGAACGCTCTGGCATTAATTTGGTCCATTTTGACACAGAATCAATAGAGAAATAAGTGTTATTTTTACGTTCCATCCATACTATAAACTCTGTTTAATGTTTAAATTAAAACAAATAACAGATTTATGACTATTTTTTAAGAATTCTGCCTCATCAGCAGCTGTTTGTTAGAGCAAAACATGTTTTTTAATCATTATCAGTGAGACAAGATTAAAAATCCTTTCAAAATAAAAGTCAAACAGCTTCTTATTTTCAAAGTTGAATCAAAATGGCTTCAAATCATTGTTATTGCAAAAATGGATTTTTTTTATTATTTGCAAGAAAAAGATACTCGTTCACACAAAACGTTTTTACACGACGTCATGCAGGTAAAGTGATGGTCCAGGTTCTTTGAATGTGGGTTCTGCAGAGAGGTTACGAGCAACTAATATCCAACCTGCTGTAGATAACTGTTTGATCGACAAGCTAACGGCTAATCAGAAGCTAAGACCAGAGTGGGTCAAACATTTTAGCGGTTTGGGAGAACATTTAAATATTTACATAATCAGTTTTTAAATGAAATTCTGTGGGAATTTTCAAATTTCAAGAGTCGTTCCTAAAATTTCAGAACAAATCAGTTTTATAAAAAACATTTAAAGCTAAAACTAATACTGCAAAAAATATATAAAACAATCAAACAATAATGAAGTTAATAAAAATACCAGCTAACTGTTTAGGACTTTGTTACATTTCTGCTGGAAGACTACATTTATGGCAGTGTTAAGGATTAGTTTTAAAACAACACAACGGTCTCTGCAGGTGACCCGGCTCAGACTAGCCATTAGCTCGTCAGAAAAGTCCAAGCAGAGCGAAACCAAAGTTGTTTAAAACCTTTTTTATTACGGTCAGTTTCACGTTGTAGGGTTTTTTTTTCTCAGAAATATCTTGATATTCCTGCACGAGGTGACTCCAGGCTGCAAAGGAAGTGCTACAGCTAACTGCTGCTCCTATTTGAGCCATAGATTTTGCCATTTAGACATTAGTTTTTCAGCTTGGTCAGAAATAAACTCACTTTCCCCAAACTGGTCGTTCAAAGAGCTATCTGAAACAGGTAAGATACTGTTTACTTTTCCATAAAACCGCACTTCTAAAGATCTGAACTGCTCTTTATATAAACTGATCTGCCAGAGGGGAAATTATATCCCAGCATGCATTTCTTCATCATAAGCTTCTGTTATTTAATGAAACTTTTCTTTATTTTGCATCAGTTTGCACTAAATTCTGCTGCATAGTCTTCCTCAGCGCCACCCGAAGGTGATCCCGTTTTCAACCCGATGAGTCTGAACCGCGAGCTGAACCTTAAAGAAAGCTGCAAACGAAAATTTAAAACCTGATTCTGATTTCACCTTCCAGGAAACCCGACGGCGCGCTGCGAGATGAAAGGATCCGCTTTCCAGGAAGTTTCCCGAGGCGCTGTAAATAAAACCTGAAAGGCTATAAAAGTGTTGCAGAATGTTTACGACCGCAGGGACGCCACGTTTCCCGCTTTGGACTCCAAATATGGCGTTTGTAAAGCTCCGGAGCAGCAGGAACGATGGAGGACGGCTCAGACTGTAAATCCAGCTGCTGAGAGGAGAGACGAGCGGCGATGGCGTGCGGGTCGGAGCTGGCGGAAGACGGCGGCTGAGAGCCAGTTCAGCTCTTTGCACCTGGTAAAACTCGATGGTTGTGTTCGCTGCGTGACTTCTTATTTCAAAGCACTTTGGTAAAGTCGGGTCACGGCAGACGTTCGCTGGTGGACTGTGAGGAAGGTGGTTCTGGGTGAGAAAACTGCCGTCAGAAAACAAATCTGGAAGCTGAGCGTCAATCAAAAGTATAAAAGTACAGAAACACAAACAGACAGAGGGCAGAAGGAACCGACACCAAGCAGGACGAGTAAGAACATGAGTTATTTATCGTTTAACACCGGAAGGACCAAACCGTCAGGGCGACTTGTGATGACATCACTCTGAATCCTGATTGGCCGTTCCAGTGATAGAGCCGTTATAGATGGAAGAAGGTCCACAAACACAGACACAAAGAGCACGAAACCAAAGCTCAGAAAAGAGGAAAGTCCAGAACAGGTGGAGCTCGTTTCTTTCATCTTTGACCTGATGACCTCTAGTCGGAGAAGAGGCTGGCGAACGACTGCCGGAGGCTGCGGATGGTCTCGGCCTTGGCCTCGTCGTCAGTCAGGCTTCCACGTAACGTCTCCGTGAAGGTGTTGGTCAGGGACTGAGATTTACTGAGCAAACAAACAAACAAAACAAACAAAACAGCAGCTGTTAGAACTAAATTACAAACAGAGTTCCCACATCAGTGTGTAAATGTATGGGGCTACACTGGAGCCATAAAGTTTGTTAAAAAATACAATTTGAAACTTTGAAAAATTCAGGAACAGAATTTTTTTTAAACTAATAAATTTAAAACTGATTCAAAAATGTTCAAAACTACTTGTATCATATAATAAAAAATATGGCATGCTGTTATATAAATAATGATATATGGTATACACTTGTATCATATTTAACAATGTATGGCAGGTTGAGTCAATTTAAAAACAAGGCAGATCACTGTATTATAATTAGCGAAATATGGCAGGCTGTTGTGTCATATGATTAAAGATTTTTTTTGGCATGTTGTATCACATACTCAAAGAAGTATGGCAGGCATTGTGTCATAATTTAAAAATACGACATTCTGCCGTATAACATAATTAACGAGGTCTAGTAGGCAATTATGTCGTATGAATAAAAAATATGGCATGTTGTATCATAACCTTGAAGAAGTATGGCATGCCGCTGTGTCATTAAATAATTATATGGCAGGCTGTGACATAATTAACCAAGTATGGCAGGCCGTTGTGTCATATAATAAAAAAACATGTCATATAT
>NW_013952863.1:312593-314899 GCF_001266775.1 Austrofundulus limnaeus | reverse complement strand
CATACATACACACATATTTTTTCTTCTTTTTTTAATCTGGCAAAAAAAAAAAAATTCTTTTCAGTTTCAAAAAAGAAAAAAAAAAGAACTTTATGGCTTCAGTTTAGCTCCATAAAATTGTAAATTAAAACTGAGTTTGAAAATCCCATAAATCCAAATTTCATTTAAATCACAAGTTGTTCCAGGTTTATGACACTAATGCACCCCCATAGCATCAGAGAAGCAGGCTGTGTTTTTTTTGCCCGTCTCAGTATTTTTTTACACTAATTTCTGCCAATAATAAAAAAAATACCTCAATTAAAAATAACATTTTCTTAAAGTTATTTAAAGGGTAATGTGAGCAGGTCTTTAAATCTGGACTGACTTTAGTTGCGGTGACTGTTTCTGAGCCCCGGGTCCAGAGGAGGCAGGGATGGGACCGGGCTGGAAGGCCTGGCTGGGGGAGGTGGTGGCTGAGCGGGCCCTCTGAGGAGAGCCCTGGGCCGACTGGGAGGGAGAGGCAGAGGCAGAGCGATGTCCTCCTGCAGGACGTAAACAGACAGTGGATCAGTTTACAGCAGACGTCATGTCAGGAGGTCAGAATATAAAACAAGCGCACCTCGTCTGGGCTGGGTGGTCTGAGGGGGGCAGACAAACAGAGACACAGTTAAAAGCTGTAATACTGAGGTTAAAGGTACCACAGAGGTAAAASAAGGACTCTACCTTCACTGAGGAAGGCTGAGGTGTGGAAACTCCCAGCAGCACCTGGGCCATCTTACTGGTGACCAGCTCTGTGATCAGCTGTTTGTCCTCCTCCACGTGTTCTCCAATCAGAGGCATGGAGCTGTCCATCACCTGCACACAGCCACACATGTTCACTTTCCTCCACTAGAGGGCAGCATCCAGTCATCTCAAGCTGTCAGAGTCCAAACAAACAGCTCAACACGTGCAGCAGCATCAGAACCACAGAACACGTGGGTTCTGGAGACACCCCCCTCCCCGCAGACCCAAACAAACCGCAGCAGAGGAGCGTGGCTGCAGAACCGCTGGCTGGAGTTCTGTTTTGTTTTTCAGAGCTGTTTGGGTTCACCGTGTTCCACCCTGAGCTACTGCACACCACACAGAGAACTTTGAAGTTCTGCCTGCTGGCGCCGGGTTTCAGCCGCTTGAGTCATTTACCACAGGAGCAGAACGCTGGCAGAACCACGGCCCGGCCCACTTCAAATGGTACCGCAGTGGCAGGCGAAGCGGAACCACCCCGCTGATTTATTAAGATCCTGAGTGGTCGGGTGGAGAACCAGAACTGCTTCTGGAGAACACTGAGGTGGTGTTCTGTTCTGTTCCACAGGAGAACTGTTCTGTTCTGTTCCAAAGGAGAACTGTTCTGTTCCACAGGAGAACTGTTCTGTTCTACAGGAGAACTGTTCTGTTCTGCAGGAGAACTGTTCTGTTCCACAGGAGAACTGTTCTGTTCTGTTCCACAGGAGAACTGTTCTGTTCCACAGGAGAACTGTTCTGTTCTGTTCCACAGGAGAACTGTTCTGTTCCACAGGAGAATTGTTCTGTTCCACAGGAGAACTGTTCTGTTCTGCTCTACAGGAGAACTGTTCTGTTCTGTTCTACAGGAGAACTGTTCTGTTCTGTTCTACAGGAGAACTGTTCTGTTCTGTTTCACAGGAGAACTGTTCTGTTCTACAGGAGAACTGTTCTGTTCTGTTCTACAGGAGAACTGTTCTGTTCTGTTCTACAGGAGAACTGTTCTGTTCTGTTCCACAGGAGAACTGTTCTGTTCCACAGGAGAACTGTTCTGTTCCACAGGAGAACTGTTCTGTTCTGTACCACAGGAGAACTGTTCTGTTCCACAGGAGAACTGTTCTGTTCCACAGGAGAACTGTTCTCTTCTGTACCACAGGAGAACTGTTCTCTTCTGTGCCACAGGAGAACTGTTCTCTTCTGTTCTACAGGAGAACTGTTCTGTTCCACAGGAGAACTGTTCTGTTCCACAGGAGAACTGTTCTGTTCCACAGGAGAACTGTTCTGTTCTGTACCACAGGAGAACTGTTCTGTTCTACAGGAGAACTGTTCGTTTCCACAGGAGAACTGTTCTGTTCTACAGGAGAACTGTTCTGTTCTGTACCACAGGAGAACTGTTCTGTACTACAGGGGAACTGTTCTGTTCTACAGGAGAACTGTTCTGTACTACAGGAGAACTGTTCTGTACTACAGGAGAACTGTTCTGTTCTACAGGAGAACTGTTCTGTTCTGTACCACAGGAGAACTGTTCTGTACTACAGGAGAACTGTTCTGTTCTACAGGAGAACTGTTCT
>NW_013952863.1:309500-310940 GCF_001266775.1 Austrofundulus limnaeus | reverse complement strand
CTACAGGAGAACTGTTCTGTACTACAGGAGAACTGTTCTGTTCTACAGGAGAACTGTTCTGTTCTGTTCTACAGGAGAACTGTTCTGTTCTGTTCCACAGGAGAACTGTTCTGTTCTACAGGAGAACTGTTCTGTACTGTTCTACAGGAGAACTGTTCTGTTCTGTACCAGAGGAGAACTGTTCTGTACCAGGGCAGAACTCTGGAGAACGTTCTGTTTGGTTATAGAAAACTGGAGAAAGTCCTGCCCATTACAGTGCAGAACGATGGAGAAGGTTCTACTTAGTTGCAGAGTAGAACGTATGGAACTGAGCAGATAAACATGTTTATTTCCTCTGGTTCTGTTTCTGTCTTTTTATCTGGTTTGTTTAGTTATAAATATTTCCACATTAATCTCTAATCATTAGTCAGCATTTTCCTTCCAGTAAGAAGTGAAGAAGTTGCTGAGTCATGTCATTCTGTATTATTCTGAACTGTCAGATATGTCAGCACAGGAAACCTGCAACGACTGTTAGACACAAAATAAAAACCAGCAGTTGTTTTTTACAGAGCAGGATCTGGTCCTGAGCGGCCTTCAGCCACTATGCAGCGAGGTGATGTTACAGAACACAGACCAACTGGAACGTTAGAACTGTTCTCAAATGTTCCCTTTAGATAAACAGTTTGACACATGATGTTTATTTTTCTGTCAGTTTTACAGATCCTGAGCTATAGTTTGATGTGGTAGTAGCTGAGAGTTTTTCACAACACAAACTCTGAGGTTTGACCACAACGGTTAGAGCATCACTTCTTTGCTAACATTTTAATGTTATTGAGCTCACTGCTCTGGTATTTTGCTCATTTTTACTAAAAGTCAAATTTCATTATTACATGTAAATCTTAAACTTAAATGTAAACATTGAGTATAAATGTTGTGGCTAAATGTCAAAGTTTGCATTAAAGTGTTTTAGAACGGAACACAGCCTTTGCTGTTGGTGTGCAGTTTTATGACGTCATCATCCTGAGACAAAAGCATCTGTTAATGCTGCTAACTCTAACTCTGCAAATGCTAATGCTGCAAACTCTGCTAGCAAGGCTAAATCTGTAAATGCTGCAAACTCTGCTAATGCTGCAAACTGTGCCAACGATGCAAACTGTGCTAATGCTGCTAACTGTGCTAATGCTGCTAACTGTGCTAAAGCTGCTAACTGTGCTAATGCTGCAAACTCTGCTAATGCTGCAAACTGTGCCAACAATGCAAACTGTGCTAATGCTGCAAACTCTGCTAATGTTCAAACTATACTAACAAGGCTAACTCTGTAAATACTGCTAACTGTGCTAATGCTGCAAACTCTGCTAATGCTGTAAACTGTGCCAACGATGCAAACTGTGCTAATGCTGCTAACTGTGCTAATGCTGCAAACTCTGCTAATGCTGCAAACTGTACTAACAAGGCTAACTC
>NW_013952863.1:304808-308392 GCF_001266775.1 Austrofundulus limnaeus | reverse complement strand
AACTGTGCCAACGATGCAAACTGTGCTAATGCTGCTAACTGTGCTAATGCTGCAAACTCTGCTAATGCTGCAAACTGTACTAACAAGGCTAACTCTGTAAATACTGCTAATACTGCTAATGCTGCTAACTCTGCTAATGCTGCAAACTCTGCCAACAATGCAAACTGTGCTAATGCTGCTAACTCTGCTAATGTTGCAAATGCTAATGCTGCAAACTGTATTAACAAGGCTAACTTTGTAAATGCTGCTAATGCTGCTAACTCTACTAACTCTACTAACAAGGTTAACTCTGTAAATGCTGCTAAAGGTGCTAACACTAACAAGAATAACTCTGTAAATACTGCAATCTGTGCTAATGCTACCAACTCTACTAACAAGTCTAACTCTGTAAATGCTGCTAACTCTGCTAATGCTGCAAACTGTGCTAACAGTTCTCTACTAGACATCAAACTTGTTCCATTCCAAAATATTTAAATGGTAAGCTTTAGCATTTAGCTGCAACATTTAAAATTTAACTTTTACATTTAGGTACATCTCGTTAGCAAGGTTAGTAGTTGTTTTTATCTCAGGATAATGACGTCTAATACTTTGCTACCATTGCTAACGGTACTAATGTTGCTGAAGATGGTATTTAAAGTTTAAATTCAAAATGTGTTAATTGAAAACAACATGGATGGTATCTGTGGTCCAGCAGTTTGAAGTGCAGCTCAGACAGTAGCCGCAGCTACAAGTTTGATATCTTGTAGGTTAGCTTTAGCTGTGTTAGCATCGTTAGCAGTTGGTATTGTCTCAGATGATGACCTAACAAGAGCTGAGCACCAACAGCAAAGCATTTCAAAATACTTAAATGTAAACTTTAATATTTAGCCCCATTTAAGATCACATTTTTACATTTCAGTTTACTCATTTAGATATTTATTTTTAGACATTTAAATGTAACATTTAGTAAAAATTAGCAACAATGAGCTAAATAATAAAACGTTAGTTGATTTTTTAAGCTAGGATTTTACATTTAATGTAAATAAGTGTTAGTGGCATTTTTAACATTTTATTTTACACTTAGCGCTCCATAATTCTCAACACAAAACTCATTAAAACATCATTTTAATGTGATTTACAACTTAATTATTGAGAGGTTTGACATTTTACATGAGCTCACAAAGCTGTCGTTAATTAAAATCCAGTTTATTTTCAACACGTCATGTGTCTGCATCACGCCGTGGGCTGGATGTGGGAAATCCTCTGTATCACTTTGTGTTTCTTCAGCTTCAATAAAGAGTTAAAGGAGTGACTGAGCAGCTCATTACTTTTCATTAGGTAGAAGTGTCACGCCTGTTGTCTTCAAGCCCAACTAAAAACAGGTTCCCACAGTAATGGACTGACGGCTCTGACGCAGGGAATTAAATTACATCAAGAGTTGAGAGGAGATGAGGAGGAGGAGGAGGAGGAGGAGGAAAACAGTCCAGCCCTGGGTTTAAACATCTCTGGGGAACTTCTGGATATTTCCTGAGATAGTCTGATAAAAAAGAAATAAAGTTCTTTTTCTCCACAGCTGACCTCACCCAGCAGGCAGAAGGCTGACAACATGATTTCAGCTCCTCAGAGACCTGCTTCGTCTGAGTTCAAGGTTCTAAAAACAAAACCGATTACACATCTTTTAATTCTCCCCCGAGTGTAAACTTTTAAAGAAAATTTTCCTCTGATTCGGTTCCTGCTCTGTAAATATCTGTTCCTAATTTCAGTCCATTTTCAGACCCTGGAAGTATAAAGAGTCTATTTCTGTATTGTTGATAAAACATAATAATTATTAGACAGTTATTTTAAAAAAGATATTTAAACCAACAAAAGCTTTTCTTAGACTTTTCAAGGACAATCCAGGACTGTTCTCATTTTGATCGCTAAATGCTAATAAAGCTAACAAACACAACATTAGCCATAACTTGTAAACAAGTATTTTAGGACAAACTTTGGGCTTGTTTTGGTCTTTTTTCAACTAAAATAAATTCTTTGTTTTAGGTTTTAGTCAAACCGGTAAATCAGCAGTTATTTGACTGAGCTTTGATTTGAAATAAAAACAAAACATTTGAAACTGAAAATAATTTTGAAACTACAAAAAAATAAATAAAAAGATTTGAAACTGAGAAAAAAATTGAATTGAAAAACAAGTATTTTAACTATTCTAATACAATGGCTTGCCAGTTTTTTAAATTAAGATACAAAGGCCTGCCATACGTCTTTAAATATATGATTAATTGACCTGTCATGTTTTTTTGATGACACAACAGCATGACCTACATTAATTAAATGACAACGGCCTGCCATAAACAGTTAATTATGAGACAATGACCTGTGACATACCTCGTTAATTATGACACATTGGCCTGCTATAAATCTACATATAATACAATGACCTACCATATATAAAATTATATGACAAAACGGCCTGCTATACTTATGAATTATATAATATGAAATGATAGTTAATTATATGTAACAAAGTACTGCCATATTTTCTTTAATTAAAAAACAACAGTGTTAAACCTTATAATATGATAAAATGGCCTGCCATACTTATAAATCAATTAAACGACATAATGGCCAGTCTTGCCTTGTTAATTATGACTCAATGGCCTGCCATAACGCATTCTTTATATGATACAACAGCATGCCATACATAATTATATGCTGCTAGTAGTAGATATTTCTTTATCAGTTTCATGTCTTTTTATTTCAGTTTCAAAACTTTTTTTTGTATAAAAAAGACTTTTTTTTTACAAACTTATGGACTTAAATTTAGCTCCATACAAACCTCTCTCTTATCACACATAAAAAATAATTCCCCATAAGTTAGTTTTTAAATCAGGTGTTTCTGTTCAGCGGGGTTTCGGGGTTCCTGAAACCACCAACACGCGACCACACTTGTTGAGTCTGCTCCCAACCTGCGAGCTCCGAGTCTAAAAAAAACAACTTTACCAAACAAACAGATGGTGTTTGCAGACGGAGTGAGTCAGCCGCCGACCTCTGCCGTTGTTCTTGCTGCGCCGCCTGTGTTTGGTCTACAAACTAATCGTTGTGTCGAGGCTTTCCTGATCGTGTGCCGCCGTGTCTGGCTGCGCCGCGGCTTTCCAAACCCGTGGATTTTATCAGCGAAACAGAGACGGTTTAATGAGGTCGCTATCTAAAAATCAAACTGACCTCGATGATGTAGTCGTTGCCGTTTTTTCCGTGGACGGCCTTGACGGCGCAGATGTCGAGGCCACCGAACATCTCTGCGCAGGAGTCCACCCACAAACGATATCTGCTCACAGAAACGATGGACAGAGCAGCATTTAGAGAGCTTATTGAAGATAAAGATGGGAGATTTAAAGGGATCCATGATTAGTTGTAACATTAGACTTTAATTAATAAACATTCATTTTAACTGTAACGACTGTAAAAATACTGTAGGCTGTTTAGTTTTTATAATTTTTAAACTAAAAGTTTAAAAATATATTACACGGACGGGGCCATTTTATTCACACACAAAGCATTCTGGGTAAATGATGACGTGGATAGGTCCTCGGTGCGAGGCTGCTAGCGAGCTA
>NW_013952863.1:296623-297184 GCF_001266775.1 Austrofundulus limnaeus | reverse complement strand
TTTAGCTATTGTTTTGCTTCTTATAGCTCTTAGCTAGTGTTTTACATCTTTAAGCTTTTAGCTATTGTTTTGCTTCTTATAGCTCTTAGCTAGTGTTTTACATCTTTAAGCTTTTAGCTATTGTTTTGCATCTTATAGCTCTTAGCTAGTGTTTTACATCTTTAAGCTTTTAGCTATTGTTTTCCATCTTATAGCTCTTAGCTAGTGTTTTACATCTTTAAGCTTTTAGCTATTGTTTTCCATCTTATAGCTCTTAGCTCGTGTTTTACATCTTTAAAAAATAGCAGGATTTGAATTCTTTTCTGGTCCTCTGTCATGTGGGGTTCCCCAGGGTTCAATTTTGGGGCCTTTGCTTTTTTCTTTGTACATCCTGCCTTTGGCTTCAATTTTTAGAAAACACGGCATCTCCTTCCATTGCTACGCTGACGACTGCCAAATCTATGTACCTCTAAGGCGAACTGAGGCTTGGTCTATTAAATCTCTTTTAGCAGGGCCTGGATGGCCCTAAATTTCTTGCATTTTAATGAAAAAAAGACAGAGATACTTGTTTTTGGACCTAGT
>NW_013952863.1:293418-295352 GCF_001266775.1 Austrofundulus limnaeus | reverse complement strand
TAGCTCGCTAGCAGCCTCGCACCGAGGACCTATCCACGTCATCATTTACCCAGAATGCTTTGTGTGTGAATAAAATGGCCCCGTCCGTGTAATATATTTTTAAACTTTTAGTTTAAAAATTATAAAAACTAAACATCCTACAGTATTTTTACAGTCTTTATTTTACAGTTAAAATAAATGTTTATTAAATAAAGTCTAATGTTACAACTAATCGGGGATCCCTTTAACAGCACAACTCTGGACCAGCTCACCTGTCAGTCATTGCAATCTGCTCTAACATGGCAGAACCGGTGTTTGCCTTCCAGTTGCCAGAAATGGAAGTTCTCCTGAAGCCCAAAAGGAGAAGCTCATGAGGCGTTTACAAGGAAAGTGACAAAAAAGTGATTGATGGATGACATCATACCATACGTTCCAGCTAATAAAATAAATGTTAAGCCTCTTTATTCAACTTTCACCAGTGGTTGTAAAACTTAACACGGTCAGACTCAAACGTCCTACATGTAGGCCTTGTAGTTGCTGCCGATCTTCTGGATGCGGATGTCGTATTTGGACTGGACGTAGGGTTCGGTGGTGGCGTACGTCCCGGCCAGAGCCACCACGCTGGTGATGTCCTGGAAGTCCTGCTGGTTCTCCACTTTAATCTGCAGGAGAGGACGCCGCTTGTTAGCCAGCTGCTAATTATACAGCAGAAAACACCGGTGGCGAGGCTGACGGCGGCCACCTCCAGTCCCACAGGAGTCTGACACTGGTCCACAGGCTGGTAATGAAGGGTCACTGGGTGGACCCGGTGCCGGGGTCCGCTTTGAACTGCGTCACCGCCGAGTTATTAGACTGCAGACTGTAAACACAGACTGTAGCTGCAGCTAATCAACACGTCTGTGATTTAAACCTGAGAACTTCTTAATAAACCTGATTTATTCCTGTTTTCAATGAATGTCGGAGCTAAAACTGTAATTATAAAAACACATCAATAATTTAGCTGCTTTACTGTCAGAGAGGAAACCTTACATCACTTTTAGCTAGACATTTCTGCATTTAGCTTACAGCTAGCCTCTTGCTACATTTAACTATTAGCACCTATTTAAATTAATTTAGCTTTTAGTTTGTTTTCATTGCTTTAGCTTACGTTTTCGATTTGCTTTGATTTGTTTAGCTTTTAGCTAGTCTTTTACTACATTTAACATTTAGCTGCTGTTTAAATTCATTTAACTGTTAGTTTGTTTTCATTGCTTTAGCTAACTGCTTTGATTCTCTTATCTACATATTTAGCTTTTAGCTTGTTTTTATTCTTTATGTTTTGGCTAGTATTTTATTATATTTAGGTCTTACCCACTGCTGAAGCAACTGATTCTTTTAGCTCTTAACTAAAAAAGCTAAACACCTTACTTAGTGTTTTGCTTCTTGTAGCTCTTAGCTAATGTCTAGCTTCAGATTGCCTTTTTTTTTACTACCTTTGGCTTTCTATTAGCTGCTGTTGATTGTTTTAGCTTTTAGGTATGGCTTTGATTCATTCAGATTTTAGCTGTTTTTTAATTCTTTTAGCTTCGGCTAGTCTTTTGCAAAATGTAACAATTAAGTACTGTTTTGATTCTATTAGCTCGTAGCTAGTGTTTAGATTTTATTAGCACTTAGCTAGTGCTTAGATTATTTTAGCTCGTAGCTAGTGTTTAGATTCTATTAGCTCAAGCTAGTGTTCAGATTCTTTTAGCTCATAGCTAGTGCTTAGATTCTTTTAGCTCATAGCTAGTGTTTAGATTCTTTCAGCTCATAGCTAGTGCTTAGATTCCATTAGCTCTTAGCCAGTGTTTAGATTCTTTTAGCCTATTAGCTCTTAGCTAGTGTTTAGATTCTATTAGCTCATAGCTAGTGTTCAGATTCTTTTAGCTCATAGCTAGTGCTTAGATTCTTTTAGCTCATAGCTAGTGTTTAGATTC
>NW_013952863.1:276521-291975 GCF_001266775.1 Austrofundulus limnaeus | reverse complement strand
CAAAAAGTCAACGTTATTGTTCCAAAAATGCTTTCATATTTAAAGCAAAAATTTGTTATTAGTGAGACATTTGGAAAATTAGATAAATTATTTTTATTTCCTGTTTAGTTTGGGTCTTGTTTTAGGTTGAAGCTAATACTAAAAGCTCATTTTGAAAGACCTCGAAGCCTGGTGCCATCCTGAACAGA
Source organism: Austrofundulus limnaeus (assembly GCF_001266775.1). Lineage (NCBI taxonomy): Eukaryota > Metazoa > Chordata > Actinopteri > Cyprinodontiformes > Rivulidae > Austrofundulus > Austrofundulus limnaeus. Next base: position 291,787 of record NW_013952863.1, on the reverse strand, counting down.
ACCATTACAATCAAGAGCGGGATCCTAGGAATATGGGTGTGAGACCACATCTCGGCGGGACGGGTCCGTAACAGACCAAACAGGACGTCTCTCGTAAAATYTGTAGACCCGGAGTGGACGAGACATCAACAGATTACATCAAGACTGCTTGTGGTTTTACACGCCCCTCGATAAACCAGCTGATATGACTGCAAATGGGTCTGAGGAGGGAATTTTCCCAGTTTCAAACACCCCGCTAGCCACTGGAGTGTGAAATCACTCCCATGCTTTAATACCCAGAGACACGAGGGGCTTCTGGAATGTGTTTACAGCAACTGAAATCAAAGAGGTTTACATCTGAAAACAAAAACCAACTCATTTTGACCCACATACGAACGAGTCTAAGATGAAGATACAGGATGAGAGCTATGGGAAAAAAAATCTTTGAATCTGGGGTTTTACATATCAGCACTTAAAAACCTCACTGCATAAATAATCAACAAAAACACATCTAAATGAGAGACCAAGTCAATATCATTTAACACCAGATTTATGACATTTTATTCAGACAGTGAATCTACATGCAAGTTTGACATCCTGGAAATACTGAACTGTGCACACAATGAGTAGAGGTGTTGTCAAAAACTGGTCCCTGTGGAGTACTTACCAACTTTAGTTTTTTTTAACAGGTTTTTTCTGAGTAAGTGGATCCTCATGAAACGGCTAAGTAAGATGGATATTTAGGATCTGTGTGGTAAACTCAGATCTTCTGTTGGGGTTGTGACATTTTGACCCCCTGATGACATCATCAAGCACATATCTGCTTCATGAAATGTCTTGTAAATCAAAGAACTAATCAATACGAATCTGTTGATACCCTGTTTGTAAAATTTGGTTGGTTTATAGCAAAGTTATCGGCAGTTAAGTTTTCTGTACCCTTAATTTTGATGGTCACAATAGAAAAGGGGTGTGGTCACAAAGTGGTCCCTGGGGGGCAGTGAGACCCAACTTTTTTTCTGTTAACATACATTTTTTGAAAGAGTGGACCCTAGGGTACATGAAAATGGGGGGGAGGGGGTTCACGGTAAGCCTAGGGTATGGCTTCATGGACTATGGAGCCATACACGTGTTGGAGATACAACAACCCAAAGGTCAGACTGTGCAATGCTCAGAMTCCCCAAACGTAGAAGGTTAAAGGTCATGACAGGACAATCAGAAAGCACTATTCAGAAGGGTTGCAGGACCTTCTCTCTCTAAAACCAACATAGATGAAGTAAAACTTCATCTGAAGGAACCACGGAGCTTCTGGGACAATGTCCATTAGACTCAAAAGACCAAAGTGGAGAGAAAACCTACTCCATGGACCAAAGAGTTTAATTGGTTTTATTAGGTGGATCAGTGGGTTTTGTCCACTTGAAGTTTGCTTTTAAGGATTTTTGAACCCTTTTAGGACCATTCTGATTACGCCCTGACTTCCTTTTCCCTTCGACTGCATGTTGACACCTCTCAAAACCCATCGTGACGTTTACAGAACTTATCTTTATGGAAACGTCCCACAGATTCGTGCTCGGGCCAAACACTGAGGGAGGAGATCAGGAAGCTGCTATCGTTCCCAGCTCGCCCTCCCTGATGGATCGCTGGGTCTGAACTGTCGGAGCAGCTTCAGGGTGTAGAAGCTGCTTCTGCTGACAGATTCTGACAGGACACGCCTGGCAGACACGCTGCCAAGATACTGTCGCTCCGCTCATCTGTCTTATCACTTCACAAGAGCCAACATAATTAAAGGACAGGAAGTGAGTTTGGATCAGAGTTCTCTTTTAATSTCCCTTATAAGAAGATTATTAGATGTTTGTGCTCTTTAAATCCAGGAGTTTTCGTCTGTTTGACTCTTTACGTCTGGAAGAATGGTGTAGATGGACGTACCTTCCCACAAACCTCTGACCAACAGGCTGAGGGCGGCGATAAGTTCAGACCAGGAAATGTGCCAAGGTGTTCAGGCATGTTATTAAAATGCCTTCTTAGGAGTTTTAGGAGCAAATCCAACCAAGAGGAGACCCCACAAAACCTGTTAGAGGGATCATCACCCTTTGACCCCACCACTTCTTTTGCCTGTTCACTGAATCCCAGTTATTTCGAACTGAGACGATCTGGTATTTATTTGCATTAAATCGGGGCGCAGCCAGAAGGGGTGGCCGGGGTGGCAAGTGCCACCCCTGGTAGCTGATTGGCCACCACAGTATATATTTTCAGCTGTGTATGTGTAAAAATGGCTGGATTATAAAATTAGCATTAGCCATTGTCGTGAGCTTTATTTGGTATTAGCATGGGCAATCGGCATGTGATCGTTGTTAGCTATGCCACGACAGATTTAATCTCAATGAGTCTTAAAACGGCTGAATTATATCCTTTAGCTGTGGCTAAAATCTCGAATATTTAATAAACATTTAGAATTTTCAGAATTTGGTAAAAAATATTTGATTTCTGCACTAATCTTTACTTTTTTTGTATTAATGGGTCCCCATTAGTCTCTGCAGAGGTAGAGAGTACTCTTCCTGGGGCCCAACATGCAAAACCGAAACACATCAATACAATCAACAAAACAAACATCAAAACTAAAACATAATTAAATAAAAATAAAATTTTAATTAAAAGCCAGCGTAGGCCTCACAAACAAGAAACATTAACTAGAAAACCTGAAAACAAATCAGCTGGAACACCATCAACCAATGACCAATTAAACAATAAACACATTTRCCTCCTTTACATTATCTTCTTTTGAATAAGCAATCCCTAAAAGCAGCCTTGAATTTATGATAATGGTCTAATACTTTTAAATCAAGAGATAACATATTCCAATAACCAATGGCTCTATGCATAACTGTTTAAGTGAATTAGTTTTAGTTAATGGCAACATAAAAGTCACAGAAGCAGTGTGTCTAGTTKTAAAACCATGTCCATTCGAAGTGGGCAAAAACCTGACAAAATAAAGTGGATTGTTTATGTGAGGTCCAGATTTTATAAAAGAAAAGAKTAAGTCTATATWTCAGTCTTTCTTCGACCTTTAACCATGATAGTTTCTTTAGCTTTGTATGTCTAAAAATGGCTGAATAATACAGTAAGTGGTGACTAGCATTCAGCATGTTTTTTTGGCTAATTCTCAGCTATGACCACACAAGATTTCAGCTCATTTCTTAAAAAAGCTGAGTTAAAGCTATTTGGAATTAGTGGCAGCCATCTTGATTTTTTAAAATCCAGAGTGCTTTTATTTATTTGTATGTGCCCCCCCTCCCAACCTAAAAACACCTGGGCCACCCCTTACAAAAAAAGCTAGCTCCGCCCCTGCCATTCTCTTGGTGTAAATATACAAAAAGATAAGGGTAGGGTTAAAAAGGTCTGACTTATTGGAGCAAATGGTCATTATTAGCATGAATTAAATGATATTTATCTTTACGAGCTCTGAATGTTTTCTCAGGCAGGTGAAGTTGGCGCCYGGAGCTAAAGGTTAAACTCGTGCGTCACGTAACGACGACCATCTAAGACCCAACAAGTACCTGAGAAAAGCCCCAACAGAGCGAGGGTCTGTTTGCCTGTTGGAGTTATGTTTTAGTGTTTTTAGGTGGAAACCATGGGGGGGGGACAGCTTCCCACCCACTCCGTCTGGACATATTCCTTCCAGTCATTCCCATCAGTGTGGCAATGACGGCAGACGACCACATCCTCTGACTCTGATGAAACCCGAGCGTCAGGCGGAGACGGGGGCCCTCGCTACTGGATTCTAGCTGATTCACCACCTTCACTAAAACGTCAACATCTGAGGAGGAAAACAGCGTTAGCAGATGTTAACAGCTGTAAAGAAGAATACAGCTGGGAATCATTTCCTGCAGAGGCTGTCTGACAGCTAAATATCTCCAGAGCAGGTTTTAATGAAACTAAAAGTAGCTTCAGGTTCTACAGAGCGCTGTTTTTACTTCATGAGACTTCAGCAAAACAAAAACTTGGTGGCTCTCAGATGCGGCGGTGCTTTTACTGGATGTGTTCGGGTTCCCCTCAGCCCTTTGTTCCCAGCAGACGATCTGTAAAAAGCATCGGCTGTGGTGACGACGTTCAGGAGCTGAGAGCCTTCTCAGACACCAGGCCTGTTTCAGTAAATGTGGCCGAAGGTYTGGTTCTGGCTCACGTGTGGTGGAAATACTTCAGGGAAACCCAGAACCCCCTCATTTTAAATCTATCTGCAGAGCCGGTTCTGGTCCAGTCCGGTCAGACCYGTGGCTCAGGACGGTGTTGCTTCTCAAACACTTTCTGCAGCAGCGTGGCTGTTTGTGGTCGTCTCTCCGGTAAAAAGTCCAGGAAGTAAAAATAACAAATAAAACTCAAAAACCGGTTCTGTCCAGTGGCCCCAGRCTCAATGGGTCCAGTGTGAGAACCGCAAATCTGCAGGGAAGCATGAGCCAAAACAATGATAAAACTGMTGAAACAAGCAGAACCAAAGTAAACTGCACAAAACACGATCTAAACGGCTAAATTAGCAACATCGTAGCTAAAAGCTAAAATTACAATAAAATCTGAATAAACAAAAATGTCTGAAAGCTACAGTTAACTTAAATATAGCAAAACAGTAGCTAAAACTTAAGATGACCAAAACTATAGCTGCAAACTAAATTTAGCTAAATCATAGCTAAAAGCTAAAATTAACTAAAAGTTTGAAAAATACTAATTGCCTCAAAACAGCAACTAAAGCAAAAATAAAAGCATTTGTAGCCAAAAGKTAAAACTAGCTATAAAAGTACAACTAAAAAGCTAAAATTATCAAACAGTAGCTAAATGCTAAATTAGCAAAATTGTAGCTAAAAGCTAAAATTACAATAAAATCTAAATAAGCAAAAATGTGTCTGAAAGCTACAGTGAAGTCTGACTAAATGTAGCACAACAGTAGCTAAAACTTAAGATGACCAAACATATAGCTGAAGATTAAATTTAACTAAATCATAGCTAAAAGCTAAAATTAACTAAAAGTTTGAAAAATACTAAATGCCTCAAAATAGCAACTAAAGCAAAAATGACAACAAAAGCATTTGTAGCCAAAAGGTAAAACTAGCTATAAAAATGTAACTAAAAAGCTAAAATTATCAAACAGTAGCTAAATGCTAAATTAGCAAAACTGTAGCTAAAATCTAAAATTACAATAAAATCTAAATAAGCAAAAATGTGTCTGAAAGCTACAGTTAAGTCACAAATGACTAAATGTAGCACAACAGTAGCTAAAACTTAAGATGACCAAACTATAGCTGCAAACTAAATTTAGCTGAATCATAGCTAAAAGCTAAAATTAACTAAAAGTTTGAAAAATACTAATTGCCTCAAAACAGCAACTAAAGCAAAAATAAAAGCATTTGTAGCCAAAAGGTAAAACTAGCTATTAAAATATAACTCAAAAGCTAAAATGATCAAACAGTAGCTAAATGCTAAATTAGCAAAACTGTAGCTAAAATCTAAAATTACAATAAAATCTAAATCAGCAAAAACGTGTCTGAAAGCTACAGTTAAGTCACAAATGACTAAATGTAGCACAACAGTAGCTAAAACTTAAGATGACCAAACTATAGCTGCAAACTAAATTTAACTAAATCATAGCTAAAAGCTAAAATTAACTAAAAGGTTGAAAAATACTTAATGCATCAAAATAGCAACTAAAGTAAAAATGGCAACAAAAGCATTTGTAGCCAAAAGTTAAAACTAGCTATAAAAATGTAACTAAAAAGCTAAAATTATCAAACAGTAGCTAAAAGCTAAAAATGTTCTAACTATATTTTCAGAACCCAGCTGATGGCCTTCGGTTATCTTAAATCCCGGGAGGAGACGTCAACGAGGGCTTGATTCCCCTCCCTCTCCCCGTACCACCCGTGTGTGGGCGGAGTCTGGAGGCCGTGAGGAGGAAGGGGAAACTCTGCATGAGACGACATGACCTGGTCTCTGGCGGGTCTCGGATCGGTTCCAGTACGGAAAATTATCCTAAAACGTCACCGGCTCCACTGAATCCCGCCCTTGACTCGTGTGTTTGCCCCTAAGCCCCACCCCCAAATGACCTAAGCCCCCCATCCCAGCTGTCTTGCTCTTTTAACAAGTGTTTTTTTTGTGCACATGATTCTGTGTTTATGAGTAAACATAGGAGCAGAGCAACTTTTGTAACTCATCGCTCCTATTGTGTTTTTCCAAACTTTTTAAAGGTAGGGCGACCCCTGCTGGTGATCACCTGTTCCCCCATGTTTGTCTTGTGTGTCTTCTTCAATGGGTGTTCTTAGATGTAATTTGTTGTGCTCTGTAGAATGACACTAAAGCCATCATAAATCAATCAATCAATGATTTACTAAAATTTGCAATTTAGTTTAAAACTACAGTGGAGATTAACTGTAGCTTTCAGTTGAAATTAATAAGCAAAAATGAACAATACTGATGTTTAAAGCTAAAATAACAGCGCTAGCTTTTAACTAAATAGTAGCCAAAAGTTCACTCTTTTAAAATAGCTAAGAGCTAAATGTAGCTAAATCATAAGTAACTGCTACATTTGACAAAAAAAGTGAAATTTAGTAGCTAAAAACTTCAAAACATCCACATTGATTCAGTTTAATCACAAAAAATCACAAATTATTGCTGGATTTTCCAGAAGAGTTGCTGGACTTTCAGACACAGTGAAGCCTGCGGTAAAACCAGCGGCTGCAGTAAAACACATCCCGCCTCTAAGACCGGCCGCTCAGACTCGCCACATCAGGACTGGAGCAGGGGGACCCTGACCCGGAGAGGACCCCATCAAACCGGGTCCAAACTGATCTTTATTAGAACCATTTAATAATCAGAAAACGGRTCAGTGAACTACACGCCGCTGCCACGCTGCCAACACCCGTCCAGCACATTCCTCTGCGTTTACGTCTGCGTAGTAAAAGCTGTCTAACGGTAATTGTTGCTGTGGAATTTGGGCTCATGTGCGTCCCATTAGAGCCCGTCCTGTTCCTCTTCCTGTCAGGCAGCCGGCTGTCGGACCCGGACGCTCCCCAACAGAACCAACGGGTCGTCAGAACCTGTTTGTTACAGTTGCAGTCTGTATTAAAAACCAAACAACAGTTTTCTCCACGTCAAACAACAAAACCACAAGTCTCACTTGTTTATGTGGAGGGGGCGGAGCCTAAATCTGGTACTGGAACCAGCCTGTGAGGATGGAGTTTTCCTTTCAGCTTTAACCTCCAGGATCTCWTTTGTGGCAGGGGCAGCACTAAGGAGGGGCCGGGGGGGCAATGTCCACCTCTCAAATGTTGGTGGCCCCTGTCTAACTAGTTGTTTACGACTATCAGAAGCAAAAAAAACAAACATAAAAACAAACCTTGTTTTTGTCAATTAAGAGTTAAAAATCTAAACATATTAAATAAAACAGAAAATATTTGAATCTAGTCGCCCTGGATGAGGACAACTGGTCTAAAACTGATGTCCTCAACATCAGAACGCAGCTCTCAAGAGGTTATATGTATGATTTATTTAAATAAATACATTTATAGAGGACAAGCTTGAACTATAAATAAAAAACAAAGCAAAGCTTTGTTTTCTTTACTACATCAGGCCCTGAAGGAGCTTGGTGTTCTCAGCTTGTGATGAAGGACACTTGTTACGCCTGGTTTCATGCACACTCTGTATTTATTCTCCGTTTCTCCACAGCTGGGCTGTAACAACGACCTGAACAGGAGTTAATAATTCACTAACCTACATTTGATTTTTAAAAAATGGGCTTCCAGTGAGYGAGTTCTGCAAAAGCCTCTGCCACCAAGTCTTATTTCTCCTGTTTAATATTCAGCTGAACCTTCAGCTCAGTGACGCAGCTGAAACTGCACCTGGGATGATTGACAGCTCTCTGTGATCCCCTCAGAGGTCAGAGGTCACAGACGGCTACAGAAGCACGGTGAAAGAGAGTAGCTAGGTGTGCTAGCTAGCCTGACGGTGAGAGTCAGGATCTAAAGCAGACTCTGGCTCTGACGGAGTGGCTTGACTTGATTTGTGCTGCCGAGCTTTAATTCAGTGGTCTGCCACAGTTTGTTGCTCCTCCGTTACCAAAATCATAAATCATCTCCCTGGAGTTGTTTTCAAACCCGACAGCAGGCGAAATGGAAATTCACACGTTGTTCGAACAGAAACCTCATCCACCCAACGTCTACAGGAAATCAGCTGAAGTTAAACCCAGAGAGAAAGTTGTTTAAATAAAACTTCAGCAGAACGTCAGCTGAGAACTGAGGAAGCTGAAACTGAGACCTTAAAGCTACAAAAAGAGCAGAACACTAGCTCTGAAAGAACAAAAGCAACAGCTAAAACACAGAAAACGCTATAAATCAATTAAAGGTTAATCAAAAAGGGATAGCTATATTTATTACAAAGGCTAGCAAAAAGCTAAAAAGAGCAAAAGGCTAGCTAAAATTTAAAAATTCTAGTTAAAAGCCAAAATTAATTTCAAGTGTAGCTGAAAGATAAAAATTGTAAAGGTTTAGCTAAAACATAAAAAGGCAGAACACTACTTAAAAGAGCAGGTTACTAGCTAAAGTCCAAAAAAAATTAAAAGCCAAAAGCGGCAAATGTTAGTAAAGCCACAACTAGCATAAAATCTAGGYAAAAAGATAAACTAGCCGAACAATAGCTACAAATGCTAAAAAACATAAGATGCTAGCTACAACAAAAAAAACAACAACACTTTAATAGAAAACAGTAGCAAATGCTAGCTAAAGGCTAAACTGTGCAAAATGTTAGGTAAATACAAAAACAGAAAATCGGTAGTTAAAAGCAAAAAGTAGCAAATTTTAGATAAAAACTAAACCAAGTAAAATTCTAGTATAAATGATAAAACCAGCAAACATAACGTAGCATAAAATCTTGGGAAAAGCTAAAACTAATAAAACACTAGCTAAAACCTAAAAGCAGTAAAACACTAACTAAATGCTAAGAGGCAGAAGATGCTAACTAAAACCTAAYAAAAAATGTTTTTAAAAATCAAAAGTAGCATGAGATCAGCTAAAAGCTCAAGGAAGCAACTTGGTAGCTAAAAGTAGCACTAGAGGAAAAAACAGAGGCAGTTTGTTCCAAAGAGAACAATGATTTTGAAGAGATTTCAACCTGTTTCTATGGGGAAAATATTTGTTAGCGCTGAGTCAGCGTTTGCATTATGCTGACTCAGCACTCTCAGTGAAGACACAGAAGCAACAGGTGCAAAGACAAAAACTGGAGCCTGGATTTCTGTCCCCCGCCCCCTCCAACATGACGTTTCCTGCTCTGGGTTTCAGGTCCGGTGCAGAACCTTTGGTCAGAACCAGAACCTTCGGTCAGAACCAGAACCTTCGGTCAGAACTGTCTCCAGCAGTGAAAGAAGGAAGGGCGGGCTCTTACAGAACACATACCAGGGTCCAGTCCAAAAGTCAGCACTGCTGCTGGTTTCAATTAGGACCTGGCACCCAGGGAGGAGGAACATCAAGCAGCGAGATGTTGTGCAGCAGCTGGATGTTGTGCAGCAGCTGGATGTGGTGAAGCTGCTCTGTGTTTAATCCAGCTGTGTGACTGGGTGGCGCTCAGCTGCAGCAGCAACACAACACAGCTAAAGGTCCAGTCACCATGAAGTGACCAGCTCGTGCAGAGAAAACACCGGGACCAGGCCGAGGTTCCCCTGCAGGCCCGACAGAGGCCTCCGTCAGGGATCTCCCAACAGCTAGAAAAATAGTTGCGTAACAAAATCCCTGTTTCTGAGCTGTTTGTGTAGAGTCCCCRATCTGGCTAACGGGGGGATTCCCAGAGTAAAAATAAACGCAGGATGACTTCCCTCCTGCTGCGGTTTGTACAACAACTCACGGTCAAACGGACCCACACCCACTGGTGTCGCCAGAGGAAGGTTCATCACTGCCCACAGAAACACTGACGAGTGCAAAGCTTTAAAAATGTTCAAAACAAACAAACGTTTGTCCAGTGATCACTGTATGGGACGTTTGAGGCTCATGAGATTTAAAAAAAGCACAATTGTATGGAGCTAAATTAGAGCCATGAAGTTAAACAAAAAAAAATTGAAACTGAAATAAAAAGTTTTGAAACAGATTAAAAACTACTTGTTTTATATAAGACAGTATGGCAGGCAACTGGACCATAGAATAAAAAAATAGCATTCTGTTTTATCACACAATTAATTATGTAAGGCAAGCCATTGTGCCATATTTAAAAAAATAGCATTCTGTTCTATCATACAATCAATGTTGTATGGCAAGCCATTGTGCCATATTTTGAAAATATGGCAGGTTTTTGTATCATAGAATTTTTTAAAATGGCATTCCATTATATCATACAATTAATGAGGGATGGCAAGCCGTTGTGCCCTATTTTGAAATAGCATTCTGTTCTATTGTACAATTAATGAGATACGGCAAGCCGTTGTGCAATAATTTGAAATAATATTCTGTTCTATCGTACGGTTAACAAAGTATGGCAAGCCATTGTGCCATATTTTAAAAATATGGCAGGTTTCTGAATCATAGAATTTTTAAAAATGGCATTCCATTGTATCATACAAATAATGATGTATGGCAAGCTGTTGTGCCATATTTTGAAAATATGGTAGGTTGTTGTATCATCTAATTAAAGTTGAATAATAGGCTGCTGTTTCATATATTTTTAAAATATGGCAAGCCATAGTATCATATAATTAATGATGTATGGCAAGCCGTTGTGCCATATTTTGAAAATATGGTAGGTTGTTGTATCATCTAATTAAAGTTGAATAGTAGGYTGCTGTTTCATATATTTTTAAAATATGGCAAGCCATAGTATCATATAATTACCATGTCGTATTATATTATCAAAACATTTACAGTAGTTTTTCTTCTTTCTTTTTTGTTTCAAAATAGTTTAGTTTCAAATCATTTGGTTTTTTTTTCAACATGCTTCTTTTAGTTTCACAAAAAAAATTCTGAACAAACTTTATGGCCTCAATTTAGCTCTACACAATTGTAATTGTGAGCCAAAATTAGCAAAACTATTGCTAAAAGCTTTAATTAGCAAAAAGCTAACACTAACAAAACTGTAGCTGAAGGCTAAAGTTAAAACAATAGCTAAAAACTACATTTAGCAAAAGCATAGATAGAAGCTATTTGTAGCATAACAGTTGCAAAAACCTAAAACAAAAGTTGTAGATTGAGAGATGGCTAACCGTAGTAATAAAAAGAATTAACACAACCAAAAATAAAAGCTAATACAATCAAAACAGCAGATGAAGGCTATATTTTAAAAAAACATCTAAATACTACAATTTGTAAAACAGTAAGAAAAGTTCTAAAAATCTAAATTTCTAATTAGCCTTTTACTAACAGAAATTACACACAGTTTGTATTGCTATCCTTATTAGGACCATGTATTGACTTCCAGTCTTTTCTGTAGCCTAATCCTGACTCTTACCCTAAGCCCCAACTCAAAAATAGCATTCCACTATATTAGGACCAGTTTTTTGTCCCCAAAAGGACTACTGGTCCTGACAGGATAACTGTTAACACCAGAAAATGTCCTAAAAGGTACCAAAGACCAGGTACGCACATAAAACCCATAACTGTTTCGTCTTTTCTTGAGCTGCCGACAATAAACCAACAGGTTTAGGTCTAAGGCAGGAGTGTCCAGTCCTGGTCCAGGTGGGTCTCTATCCCGCATGTTTTAATGGTTTCTCTGCTCCAGGTCACCTGACTCAGTGACTGAATAACCTCTTCAGAAGCCTGTTAATCAGTCATTCATTGAAATCCGGTGATCTAGAGTAGAGAGGCCATTAAAACATGCAGGATGGTGGCCCTCCAGGACCAGGACCGGACCCCCCACTGATATAAAGGGTTTTATGATAAACAGACCTGGTTTGAATTTCTAATGGATCATTTAATGGTCAAACCACCAGCTGTTCTTTGGAACCTGAAGGTTCCTCTAAGTTGATAACGGTTATTTCTGGAGGATTCTTCACCACCCACACAGAATTAATTGATGCTACTCTTGAAATAATGACTGTCTAACTCAAAGGTTACGTGACTCAGAGTCATTCGTCTCTTTGTTTCCTGTCAAACAGTCCAACATGCAGAATGTTTGGAAAAAGTCAAGCTGGTGTCTGAGGTGGATATGATGTCACCTCCAGATGTACCCACCCTGAGTCCCTCCACCCAAACACCGACATCTTATTTTTAATCAAAACAAGTCCAACTACATTCTGGATCAGAGCTCAGGAACAGTCTGTAACGCTTTCAGGAAATATTCACTGGACAAACAGAAACTGAATAACTTCTGTAGCYGATCCAAAATCAAGATGGCTAACGGCTAGTCAAAGTTAGCYAATACAAACATGTTGACAAGTCAGGTTATTTCACAGATCTTGAGCTACATGTTGGATAGTCATTCACAACACATATGGCCATTCTACTTTGTCTAGGCTCGGATTTAGTCTTTACATTGGATAGCTCTACCCACTTTCAGCAAGTAGATGTCTCTAAAAGTCACTAGATAGGAGGTTTTTGGGTAAGGGCAGAATTTAGGAAAACTGTGATTGGCGGAGTCTGAGCAAAGTTCTTCAGTGCTGGAGGAGTTTGAGAAAACTATGTGGTGGCACTAGAGAGCAGTTCTTGGATGTGGGTGGAGTTTGGGAAAACTGTGATTGGTGGCACTTGAGAGAAGTTCTTGGATATGGGAGGAGTTTGGAAAAACTGATTGGTGGCGTTTGAGGAAGTTCTTGGGTGTAGGCAGAGTTTCGGAGTCTGAGGGTAGTTCTTCAGTGCTGGAGGAGCTTGAGAAAACTCTGTGGTGGCACTAGAGAGCAGTTCTTGGATGTGGGTGGAGTTTGGGACAACTGTGATTGGTGGCACTAGAGAGAAGTTCTTGGATATGGGCGGAGTTTGGAAAAACTGATTGCCGGCGTTTGAGGAAGTTCTTGGGTGTAGGCGGAGTTTGAGACAACTGATTGGTGGCACTAGAGAGAAGTTCTTGGATGTGGGCGGAGTTTGGGACAACTGGTTGGTGGAACTAGAGAGAAGTTATTGGATGTGGGCAGGGTTTGAGGAAGTTCTTGGGTGTGGGCGGAGTTTGGGACAACCGTGATTGGTGGTGTTTGAGAGAAGTTCTTGAGCGTGGGCGGAGTTTGGGAAATCCATGATTGGTTGGACTGACTTGTGTTGGAGGTATAAAGAAGTGAATTTTATCCATGATTTACTTAYAGGAAGTGGTAAAATTATTGTTGACATAAATTTATTGGCTTCAAATTTTGATCCGAATCGTTACATGTCCCCCCACCTGTTGGTGTTCATTCAACTGAACCATTATGGCTTCTTCAAACCCCAACCAAAATAATAATAATAATAACTTTATTTATAAATAACTTTCAAGCAAAGAGCTGAACAGTCGCAAGAGACAAAATCACAAAAATAGATCAAAGGCAATAAATAACAGTAAAAAAATAACATTAAAGCACATTGGATAGAGTGAACAAGTGAGTCTTTAACTTTAAAAACCTCTACAGAACAGGCCTGCCTGATGTCCTGAGGGAGATTRTTCCACAGAGAACAGGCACAAAAACAGAAGGCATGTCCACTAACGACAATAAAACAAATAGCTAATCTGACCAGTTTCACAAACTCCTCCCACTTAGTGACTGCAGAGACTGAGGTTGCTCGAGAGCCGAGTTGAAGTTGGTAGTTGGCGGTATGTTTCGTCTCTGACAACCCGCCTACATCGAGTCAAAGCTTGTGTGTWAAACTGAGACTGTATAGAACTGAGTCGGGTCAAGTCAGGGCGTAACAACCTGCGCCGGGACTGGACGATGTAAAAGTCTGACAGTAACGTCTCACAATTAATGTTGGACCAGAACTGTAAGAACTCCAGTGTTTAACAACAGATGGTTTAAAGGACATGAAGTTCATGTTATCTTTAATAATAAATATATTTATATATTTATAATGAAAGAAGGTGGGTGACATGCATTCCTTCAGGGAATGCTGAGTCTAGTGAGTGTAGAGAACACACACACTGAAATGACAAATGTTTTCATTCTTATTCATATATGTATTAGTGGAAACTGAAAGTCCAACAAGTGTTCAGAATGAAACCTAACATTAGGGGTCATTAGATAAATGTTTGACAGTGAAGTCACTTCTAAACTTAACCCTCCATCCTTTCACTGAATAACATCAGCTTCCTGTTGACCTCTGACCTCCTGCTGACTCACTCCACCTTCAGATCCTCCTTTCTTCTCCCACACACCTTCCTGTCACGGCTTGACTTTATGGGAAAAAAATGCTACTTTGTGGTTTACTAACGGGAAAAACAAGCTAGTTTTTATTAACAGCTTTCTGTAAAGGAATGCATGTCACCCCCCATCCTTTATTACAGAGCTTTAGACYGTTAGAGCCACTTTTATCAAACTCTATAATAAAATATTTTGAGTATGAAGCTCAACTACCTCCACATCAAATAGTAGCTCAATATCCGTACAGTGGTTTTAGTTAGTTTAGCTGTTTTATGTTTAAACATTTAAAGCTAGTGTTTAAGAGTTTCTCCAAGTGGAGGTGCAGTTGGTAAAGTTGTCATCTCGGGTAGAACCAAATTCTTCTCTGGGTACCTTGGTCTCCTAAAACTTAGAAGAAAATATGTATGTTGGGTTAACTGTAAGGCGCACCTCCTGTAGGGGGCGCCTGTGGTTTTGAGGGAGGCATGACATGAATCAGGAAGTGAGGAAATAATAAATAAGTTCACACTCAGATTTTTTTTTTGCTCAGAAATTTTTTTCAGCTGTGTTTGACATCTTCATTAAACCATGTGTGTGTATTAAAAAAACTTGGGGGGGCAGTTGTTTGGTATCTCGCGGGGGGAATGAAGGGATCTCTGCAGTACATGTTGTCCTGTGGGCGGAGACGGCCCTACCTGTGATTGGCGGAGGTCTTAGTGTGGATGTAGTTGACCCTAATCCGGTTGACGAAGTTTGTGTGCGGGCTGAGTTTTCCCTAACTGTGATTGGTCAGATTGACATGTCTTGTGGGGCAACTTAAAAGAGGAAGTAATAATAGTAAAAAATGTTTTATTGACTGTCTAGATACAGTTTAAAACAGAATAATAATAAAAGGGCCATCTCTGCCCACATCAAATCCTCTGCCAATCAGGAGTAGGGCATTCTCCACCCACATCGAGACTTCCACCAATCACGAGTAGGGCCGTCTCCACCCACATCAAGACTTCCACCAATCACGAGTAGGGCCGTCTCCACCCACATC
>NW_013952863.1:264863-276511 GCF_001266775.1 Austrofundulus limnaeus | reverse complement strand
CGAGTAGGGCTGTCTCCACCCACATCGAGACTTCCACCAATCACGAGTAGGGCCGTCTCCACCCACATCGAGACTTCCACCAATCACGAGTAGGGCCGTCTCCACCCACATCGAGACTTCCACCAATCATGAGTAGGGTCGTCTCCACCTACATCTAGACTTCCACCACTCACGAGTAGGGCCGTCTCCGTTAATCATGAGTAGGGCCGTCTCCGCCCACATCAAGACCTCTGCCAATCACGAGTAGGGCCGTCTCCATTAATCATGAGTAGCCCCATCTCCACCCACATCAAATCCTCCACCAATCAGGAGTAGGGCAGTCTCCACCCACATCGAGACGTCCACCAATCACGAGTAGGGCCGTCTCCACCCACATCGAGACTTCCACCCATCACGAGTAGGGCCGTCTCCACCCACATCTAGACTTCCACCAATCACGAGTAGGGCCGTCTCCACCCACATCTAGACTTCCACCAATCACGAGTAGGGCCGTCTCCGCCCACATCAAGACCTCTGCCAATCAGGAGTAGGGCCGTCTCCGCCCACATCAAGACCTCTGCCAATCATGAGTAGCCCCATCTCCACCCACATCAAATCCTCCGCCAATCAGGAGTAGGGCCGTCTCTGCCCACAAGACAAATTGTACTGCAGATACCCCTTTCTCCACGGGGGTGGGCTTTTGCTCATTCAGAGTTTAAGACGTTAGCTACTCTCAGTACCTCAACAGTGAGTAAAACTCTTACTTTTAATAGTATTTCTGTAGTATTTATTTCACACTTAGTTGTAGTACTTTTCAGTGTTTATAAGAGACGTCAAAACATTGTTTCTATGCAGGAAATACCAGGTAGAGCTCAGCTGTTGTTTACTAGCGGTGCTCAGGAAAAAGCAGTAAACAATCCCTCCTGCTTGTGAGCTGACATTTTCGGGGCTGTGTGCTTTTCATAATAAAACACAGTTGCATTGTAAGCAAGGTTTTCACGAAGCGAAAACGGCCCAGGTCTGACCCAAACGATGACCKCATCTCGACTCAAACAGATACTGTATTTGATTTTTCCTGCAGTGCGCTCGGTGTTGAGGCATTCCCTCAGACTTCAGGAATTCCAGAAAGCTGTTTCCATGCTGTCATGAGCCTGTGTTTATGGTCAGGCCTGGTGTCTCCTTGTCTCATGCTGTAATGTAACGTAGTCATTTTGTGGAGGGGGGTTCCTGACCGCGCACACCAAATATGTACAGTACAGCGGAGCGCGGGGGCTCCCGTCTCAGCCGAGAGCGCTGTGGTTGCGTTTGGCCCGCCTGAGTGGGAAGCTGACCGTTCATCGGGTTTTATTACAGAAGGGGGGGGGGTCTCATGGGTCAGAGCCATGTTTGTGTTTCTGATGTCTTAACTACACAACAGATGAGTGACATGTTGGAAACCAGAGAAACAAAAACACAACTGTACCGACTGTCTTCCAGCTCGCTTCCAAACCGTCAAGACTCTGACAACAGCTGTGAAACAAATATTTTATTACATGCAGTCATGGGAAAAACAAAAAAAAAGTTAATCAATTCTAAGGGTTTTTAGGTATCAGGAGGCACAGACACAATTCCAAGAAACAAAAGAAAAACTGATGTTTTTAAAATATAAATAAACGCAAAATAAGGATTTGTAAATCTCACATCAAATGTTCAAATAAATACATGAAACCGTTTAATTTAATCCAACAACAATCTATTTACTTTTCTGCATTTATGAAGCCTAATGCACCCACATACCATCAGAGAAGCAGGTGATAACTGATAACTTGGATGGTCCCACTCTACAAAAATCCTGGGCTACGGCACACCTACCGGCTGATGTGACTTGCTGAGGAAGCTGAAACTAAAAAACACTGAAACAAAAGCCAAAAGTAGCTAAATGATGAGTTCGTAATGCCCTTTTGCTACCTCTTGCTAGCCTTTGGCTACTTTATGTTTCTAGATAATATTTTGATACATTCAGCTAGATTTTTGTTCTATTTTATATGTAAGATAGCTGCTTTACCTTTTAATGTTTTTTTACTTTAAACTCATCTTTTGTTACTTTTCRCTATCGTTTGACCTTTTTGAAACATTTAGCTTAAGCTACCAGCCTGATCATTAGAGCTGATTCGTAGCTRTTTTGTTACTTTTACCTTCTTGCTAGTATTTTTCTACTCTCAACTTATAACTAGCCTATTGCTACATATAGCTAGCTCTTTACTACTGTTAGCTACACTATTGCTATGCTAGCTTTCAAATTGCCTTTTGATATTTTTAGTTAGCATTGTTAAATTTATCTTTTAGTTACCCCTTTGCTGCTTTTAGCTAGTTTTTGATACACTTAGCTTTTAATTAGCATTTTTCTTTTAGCTAATCTTTAGCCACATTTGAAACATTTAGCTTTTAGCTACCAGCTTGCTCCATTTTATAGCTATTTTGCTACTTTTACCTTCTTGCAAGTATTTTGAAACTTCTAAATAGCTAGCCTTTTGTTAAATTTAGCTGCTTTTAGTTACCCTTTTGCTATTTTAGCTTTTAAATAGCATTTAATTACTTTAATTTTTTTAACTTTTAGCTACATATTATAGCAATTGTTTTACCATGTTTAGCTTTAAGCTAGCCTTTAGATACTTAGCTTTTAGCAATAATATAGCTGCTTTAGCTTTTAAATAGCCTTTTTCTACTTTTAGCCAATCTTTTATTCACTATATTTAAATCCACAGACAGCTGTAGCTCCGCCCATCTTACGTACCTGCAGCTAATTAGAACAATAAAGCTCATGCAGCTGTTTCTTTATCGAACCTCTTACAATAACTGGATTTGAAACAAACTGAGATGTGCTGCTGCCATGAAATTTAAAATATTTTGTTTTGACAACTCCGGCAGTGAGAACTCTGATGTTTGATTGACAGGTGTCTTTGAATTGGTGGCTTCATGAACGTTCTACTTCAGGTCCTCGGTCAGAAACGGGTTATAAATCTGTGCTCGTCTCACAGCCTGTCAGAGTGATCTGAAACACGCAGCTGGAAAAAGAAAAAGAAGACCCTCTGGAAATGATGTCACCAAAGTAGGCCAGCCAGCGTCCTGCAAGCCTAACGCCGAGCCCAGTGGACTTCAGCTGAAAAAGTCCAATTATAGAAAAACGTCTCGATTCGAGGTGGGCCGGCCCTCGATGTGTACCAGTGTGGTCAGAACAGAACAGAGCGGTGCAGAATCACAGGAAATGCTTCTCATTCTCCTGAAGAGTCGCTACAAAGACACAGGAAGAGCAAAGAAGTCGGACAGATAAGACCACCGGAAGCTGTAGGAGGGGGGGGTCCACCATCCAGTTCAGTGGGACGAACATGACTGACAGGGAGGATCTCAAGAGGAGAACACGTTTTGGATGTTTTAGTTTTAGAAAGATTTGCTGTAACCCTGATCCAAGATGGCCGCCACGTTACTCAACGTTGGTTAAAATCTGTCCGGTGGTTCATGAAAGTTCTTACCAACAGACAGATATTTTATACGATCACCTGTGTTGCTCCAAAGTCCATCTTTATAAAAGAACTCACTTTGCACGAACCTCATTTTCATAAAACTCCTGCCGACTAAAAGCAGAGGACAAGGTCAACTTGATGCTTTCCATCGAGATTAGAGAACAAAAACAACGCTGATAGCAAAATGTGGAGAGAGTTCAAGTTCATTTAGATCTTTTAAAACAAACATCAGAATGTTTACAGGAAGTAAAGAAACAGTTCAACTGAGTAAGGGCTGCTGAAACTGAATATTTAAAGCCAAAAGTAGCTAAAAGCTAAAGTTAGTGTCTTTTTGCTACCTTTACCATCTAGCTAGCCTTTTGCTACTTTAAGGTTCTGGATAAATTTTTCTTCTTTTAGCTTTTAGCTGCCAGTCTGCCCCTCTTAGCTCCTAATGTCTATAGCCTTTTGTTGCATTTAGATAGCTTTTTGCTACTTTCAGCTATCTTATTGCTATGTTAGCTTCTAAATTATCTATTTTAGCTACTGCTTTGCTGATTTTAGCTAGTGCTATCTAAAGCTCTTAATTAGACTTTCTACATTTACCTATTTTTTGCCACTTTTCACTATCAGGTACATTTTTGCTACTTGTAGCTATTTGAAACATTTAGTTTTTAGCTACTCTAAAACTACTTTAGGTTTTTAATCAACTTTTTTCTACTTTTAGCTAATCTTTTGGCACTTTTCACTAACAGCTAAACCTACTTGTAGCTTTTTTTCAAATTTAGCTTTTAGCTATTTAATTAAAGTTTTTGCTCTAAATGCTTAGGAGATATTTTACTAACAGGCATGCACATACTAAGTCATTTACATTATTGCCCAACTTTGTTGTGATTTTGTCACATTTTCAGTGGATGGTCACAAAAACAAGTTTCTTGTAACAACTTCTAATTTTACTTTTTCTTTATGTTTAGTAATTTTCTAAACTGTTTTGTAGGGGAAAAAATAGTCATATTTTTTTCTGTATCTTGAAAAAATAAAATTTGGTCAGTCTAGGGGAAAGAAAGAAAAAACTCAGCTATGTCATCTTCATTACCGCGCAGCATCCTGCTGCGCTCTGATTGGCTGAAGCCTCCAGGGGGGCGTGTCGTCCTCCCTATAAAAGCGGCCGCTACTCCTCTCAGTAAACAGAACGGTTCGGCTCCAGCCAGAAGAGACGCAGTAACAGCTGTCAGCAGCGGAGTTTTGGGTTTTAATTCGTCGACACACAGACCAGCGGGACTTTGGAGACATGCAGCACCTGGTCCGCCTGCTGTTCCTGCTCAGCAGCCTGCAGCTCCYCCGGCTCGCAGACGGCTGCTCGTGCGCTCTGACGCACCCGCAGGACGCCTTCTGCAACTCCGACATCGGTGAGTTCATCCCTCAGATACTCTCTCCTCCTGATGGAGGAAGGTTTAAGTTTAAATCAACCGTGAGCTTCAGTTCTGCATGTTTTATTTGCAAAACTGAACTTATCCTGTTTATATGGTGTCTGTTAGCAAAATATTTCAAAAACTACTTGAAAGATTTTAATGAAACTTTCAGGAATTAACCATTGAATGAATATCTACAACTGATTAACTTTTTGACTCAACTGAATTCAACATGGCTGCCACAGCCAACTGAAACCTTAAAACGCAAAAACTGCTATAATTCAACAAATTTTACAATTGATGAGCTGAAACTTGGTGTGGTAGTAGCTGAGACTGATCCACCCTTTATTTGTTGAGATCTTCCTGGTGGAGCAAGATCTGCATTTAATACTTTATCAATAACCTTTGTAGTCAACCTTGACTGTCTGTTAGCAAAATATCTCTAAAACCACAGAACGGATTTTGATGAACCTTTCAAAAATTAGTCGTTAGGTTGACTTCTACAAATGATCAACTTTTAGAGTTGACCCAAATGAAGTTGGCCGCCATAGCAATGGATTTTAACTGACACAAAAATAGCTATGAGTCAGTGAATCTTGCAGATACAGAGCTAAAATTTTGAATGGTGGTAGCTGAGCGTAATCCCCAACAGAGTTGTAAGATATTTTATTAGATTACACAACACTAGCTCAAAGGATAAAAGTAACCAAAGTCCAGCAAGTATTTTTCTCAAAACCCCTCAAAGGTCACATTTGTTTACATAGAGAAACAACCGAAGTGTCTGCAAACAGCCATTAGTTTCCCTCCCGAGGCTACAGCTGCCTAACTCAACTTTCCACGTGGTTCTGCTCAGACCTGGTCTTTGTTTACATCGAGTGCAGACCCACACATCAGAGTTAAACAAATATTACTGTAAATCTACGAGAGTAAACTCCCTCAAACTGCTCCATCTGAAACCCTTCAGGAKACTTTTACTTTTATTTCTGTTGTATTTGACATGAATTAGCTTTAATCTGATTTTGTTTTGAGAAATTACCGAGGTCATTCAAAGCAGCACGTGTGTTGGAGGAAGGAGGCGTCCCAGTTTGTTTTCCTTCAAAATAATTCGAACTCGGGACGCGGCTTACACAAACACCTGAGGATTACGGACTGAACCCCGCAGGGAGCGGAGCCGCTCAGGGTCCGAGCTCGTTCAGACGGACCCGTTTTATTGGCTGGACGATAAAAACGGATCTGAGGGTTTGTTTCTGGATGCTGAGCTCTCAGCTCAARCTGCAGCTCCACTGTTTTTAAACGAACGTACCTGCTGCAACGACTTGATTTGATTATGATACATATATGATATATAATAATATATCGTGATATATATCTATATCGTGATATATCATGATATATCACGATATATGGTGATATATCATATGTCATGATACGTATATCGTGGCATATCGTGACATAACGATATATGCCACGATATATCAGGATACATCACGATATATCGTGATATATCATGATAATGATATGTCATGATGTATCGTGATATATCATGATAATGATATGTCATGATGTATCGTGATATATCATGATAATGATATGTCATGATATATCGTGGCATATCGTGATATATCACGATATATGCCACGATATATCGTGACACATCACGATATATCGTGACACATCACGATATATCGTGACACATCACGATATATCGTGACACATCACGATATATCGTGACACATCACGACATATCGTGATACTGTAAGCAAGACGATAAATCAACATTTTGTCTCCAAATCCTAATTTTTAAAAGCTCAGTATAAAGAGAAAACTACACAATTTTTTTTTGCAATCAGAACTGTTTGAATTTCACATTTCTTCTTACAACCATTATATTAAAAATCAATACATCATCAGCGATAAAAGCAATAAAATATYGTGATATTTCAATGTATCGATATTTTCTTACAGCTCTAGCTTTGGATGTTTGAGAACTCCCTCTGACCTCTTAGTGAAAATTTTCTGTAAGAAAGAAACTGAAATCCTGTTCTTGTGTTCTGAAGTCTCCCGACTAAAAACAAGCACTTCCTGTTTTATTATCTGCCTCGTCGAGGCGCATGACGAGGGGGCTGAGAAGATAATGTGACGAGAGAAAGCCTGTAATTTCTGCTGTCTGCTTCAAAGTCGACCAAAGTCTGGATCGTCCAATTTTAAGACCGGCAGTGGAGTTCAAAGCTTTTTTTTTTTTTTCTTTAAATCCTAACCTATAATCACCTGCAGGCGCTCTGCTGGATAAAAAAACRTTAGGGAGAATATTTAGGAGCAGTTTACGTGGGATTTCATCACCGAGCTACTCCGCAAAACTCATGGACACGAGCTGTCAGCTGTCGTTTCAAAAATGAAGGCTCCAGCTGGTTATGGCGGCCATCTTGAATCAATTTAACCCTCAAAGTTAATCAGCTGCATGTCCAATGATTTGCTGAAAGTTTCAATTAAATCTACTTGGTTCWTGAGATATTTTGCTAACAGACAAACCAATTTGACACCAACCCTAAAGCCTCAGTAAAGTTTTAAAGTTTAGGCCTATTTCAGTCAAAAATTGCTTTAATTTAACTAAATCTGGATTTTCATTTTGCTCTACTTTTTAAAGAAGATGCTGAGGGTCAAATTCTGATGGTGGAAGGGCCACTTCTGGCCCTCGGGCCTTATGTTGTAAACAGTGTTCTGTAGTATGGATGATAGGTGCAGGGTCCCGCCATCCCATAATAAGCTGTGTTGCGTAAGAGGGGGCGGGGCTAGAGGTGTCAGAGGGCCCAGATTCCACACGAGCCTGAGATGTTTGTCCCCCTGAGCCAAGCGGATCCGATGACCGGACCCCTCCTCCCCACACTGTGGTAAACACACGGACCCCGCTCCGTGGTTCTGGTCTCAAACAGAGGGGGGCCCGGTCGGGCGGGCCCAGAACCGTACACAAATACAAAAACCAACAAACAGGGAGCTACTGACTCAGTCGCCCTCAGGGAGGTTAATGTTTGCTTTTGATCTGAGACGGTCCGGTTTCTGTAAAAACATTATGAACGATCAGTATCTTACCTGCTCTGGATGGCTCTTTGAAGGCGCTAACTTAACAAAATAAGATCATTTAGASTTTTATGGCATCTTTAAAGAGTTGTTCCAGGAGGAACAGACAGTTGTAAAAGTTAATTAGGTTCATTAGAARCAGGTCAGTGAGAGGACTGAGTTTTATTTATATACTTATTTAAAGCGATTCRACACATTTTATTGACAAAATAGTTTTAACGTTCAAAGTTGAGCAGAATCAGGTTTGATTGCAGCCGATGCCAATACGTTTAGTAATGGTTTCCGTTTTTAAGCAGACATTATAAACTCTTCCATCATTTCCAGTACTCCTACAAATTAAAACGATCRTGTTTTATTTTGAATTTAAACAGCTGAAGCAGAAATCAAACGTTGCCGATTTTTAGTTTGATTTCATGTTTTTAGATTTAGGTTTTAAAAACAAAAGCACAGCTGTTTTCTCTTTGGGATTTTATTTTGAAATAAAGAACCATACCACATAATGTGTGGTTTTTAATCTGTTAACGTTTGAATGGGTTATTTAACCCTGAGCTCGTCCTGCAGGATTCTGTTCGTCTCTGTTGGTAGAGTCGTCCCTCTTCCTCCCACTTCCCGCCTCACGTTGGACGTACTAAAAGCGGTCACCTACACCCCCCGCCTGGCTGTGTCTTCTCGCACATCCACAGATGAAGAACCGTGTCCTCGTCGTGTTTGTCGCTCGGTACGGAGGCTGACGGGAGCGTTTGGATCCAGCCTCATGTAATCCTCGCTCTTGGCAGGAGACACCAGGAGAAAAATGGATCCATTTCATTTGTTGTCAGAGTCTGTTTMCGTCTCCTGATGAAAGGCCTCCCACTCCTCAGAGCTGATGTTCAGAACCATCAGAACCAGGATCTGCTCCTGATGCAGGTTCAGCAGGTGTTCAGGACAACTCTCAGCTACTACCACAGCTGTTTTTGTGTTTGCCAAGGCTGATTAGCTCCGGAGGCCGTCGGATGTTTTGCTAACAGACTTTTCATGGCTGAAGCTTTAGTGAAAGGTTAAATCACAGACAATCAGAAGTCTTGTTTAATTTTTCTCCAGACATGAACAATAATTAATTTGGTCGTGTTTTGTTAATAAGTTATGATTAAACTCGACTTGAACTTTAAACATTTTTAACTCTTCAGCATCTGAAAACACTAGCATGAACCAGACCTAAATACTAAATATTTCATTTTATTGTTTATTATTTTAGTCACTCATTTATTCAAATATTCAGCGTATTCAGGAGATATTTTAAACTTTAATACTTTTTAAAATATACACCTGTAAATATAAATATTCAACCCATTTCTTAAGTTCCCTCAAAACTTTTGTTCTCTTTTAAAATCTTCAGCCAACAGCTCTGTGTTGGTCATTGTAATATAGCTAGCTTTTAGCTACCGTTCTGCTAGTTTAAGTTTTTAGCTGCTACTTTTGCTTCCAGCTAACCTTTTGCTACTTCTAGTCTTTTAGCTAACCTTTTGTTGCTTTTAACTTTTAGCTCATTGTTGCTGCTTTTAGCCAGGGTTTTGCTACTTTTATCTTTAAAATAGCTTTTTGCTGCTTTTAGCGTCCAACTCTTTTAAGCTTTTAGCTAGTATTCGTCTGCTTTAYATTTCTAGCAAGCATTTTGATGTTCTAGGTTTCTAGCTGGCATTTTGCTGCTTTTAGCATCTGGCTATCTTTTTGCAACTTAACTTCTATTTAGCCTTTTGCTACTTTTATATATAATTTTTCTGTTTCAAGCTTCTAGCTAGCTGTTTGGAACTTCTAATTAGCTTTTTGCTGCTTTAGGCTTCTAGCTATCTTTTTGCTCTTTTAAGCTTCTAGTCAACATATTGAAACTTCCAATTTCTAGGCAGCTTTTTGCTGCTTTTAGCTAGCATTTTGCTCTTTTAAGCATCTGGCTAGCCTTTTGCTGCTTCAAGCTATTAGCTAGCTTATTGAAACTTCTAACTTTTTGCTGCTTTTAGCTGGCATTTTCTTATTTTAGGCTTCTAGCTAGCCTTTTTAAGCTTCTAGCCAGACTTTGCTGTTTTGAGGTTTTAGCTTGCTTTTTGCTCTGTTAAGCTTCTAGCTCATACTTAGATTTTTTAGGCTCTATTTAGCCTTTTGCTACTATAAGTTTGCATTATACTATTTTAAACTTATAGCCCATCAAGACTTTGTAGCTTCAAGCTAATGTTCTTCTTTTAGCTTCAAGCTAATGTTCTTGTTTTAGCTTCAAGCTAATGTTCTTGTTTTAGCTTCAAGCTAATGTTCGTCTTTTAGCTTAAAGCTAATGTTCTTGTTTTAGCTTCAAGCTAATGTTCGTCTTTTAGCTTCAAGCTAATGTTCGTCTTAGCTTCAAGCTAATGTTCTGTTGCTTTTAGCTTCTTCAGGACTCAGGTTTCACACATCATCTTTGCAAAAGACTAATTTTTTCTCGTTTTAAACTCGGCCTTTCTGGTCGTTCTTCATGTTTTCAGATGTAAAAACAGCTCATGTCTGTTTTTAGCTTGTTGCTTCAGTCTGAGTAAAGATCTCCAGAGGATTACTGTAATAACCTCGCAGCTCAACCAACTTTCTGTCACTACTTCCTGTTCAGGTTTGTTTTAGACCAAACAGCCGAAGCCTCGATGCACTTTCTGCCCAGATTTGTTCTGGGGGGGGACGTGAGCCCCCCCAAAGAATGTGGGAAGGAAATTCCTCTGGGAGCAGATAAACACTTTTAGTTGTGTCTGTCAGCTCCGTGGTCAGCAGGTGAACTTTACAGGACCGCTGTTTCATGCAGGACCCGCAGCCTCAGTCGGGTCCTAATGGATCCTGGTTCCGGGTCCTTCACAATGAGCTCCTTCACTCTGGCGGGAGTGAAAGCAAACAAACCAAAACCTCTGCCAGGTGCTCATRGCTCCATGTGGGTTCTGATCTGTGGCGCTAATGAAGATGAAATGTTTTGACTGTTGTGGCGTCTAAAATCTTAACTTTAACTCAATCATTGTTTAAAAACAGTCCAGGTGAGGGTTCCTGTCAGGTACACCTGATCCAAACCCAACATGTCTGTCTGTTCACAGTGATCCGAGCCAAAGTGGTGGGGAAGAAGATGCTGAGCGACGGGCCTTTTGGAACCATGAGATACACAGTGAAGCAGATGAAGGTCAGTCTGAGCCCTTTACACTTCAGTTACAGGTCATAACTCAGGTCTGTTAGCAAAATATTTCACAAACCACTAGTTGAGTTTGAATGAAGTTCAAAGTAATGACTGGATTTACATCAACAACTGATTCGCATTTGGATTATATTAGCTTTAACCAATTGGCTTTAGCTAACACCAAAATCGATGTTGTTTAAATTTTAAAAATAAAATTTAAAARTAAAATTTGGTGTGGTGGTAGCTGAGTCATCCCAACACAGACTGAGCTCTCACAATTATCACTTAACCTTACTGTCGGCTCGCTATTCCGCTAAAACTGAAACTAGCTTTTTGAGCTAGCTTAGAAAACCATTTGCGGAGTGATTAGCTTCGGCTAATTTTAGGTTAATTAAAAAATTCACAAGTGTAAAAATTTTATTTTTTATGCCATTTATCATAAATTTAAAAAAACTATCCCCTCTAACAATCAGTGCTGGACCTGTCAGGCACCGTGTGTGTTAGCATGTAGCATCTTTAGCTGCTGAACTTCAAGCCAAGTGTGTCTCATAT
>NW_013952863.1:258018-264687 GCF_001266775.1 Austrofundulus limnaeus | reverse complement strand
GTATTTTTAAAAATACAAGCTTGATGTGAAGATGCTTTTATTCTGAAAGGGTTAACTTGGAAGTGATGATGATCCCGCCCACCTTCAAATGAAATCAATAGAACACTAAAAAGTTTGCATTATTGGATTAGTGAAATTGTGCAACAATGACTAAAATTTGGTGTGGTAGTAGCCGAGGGTCATCCTCATTGGAGCTGCAGTATTTTACTAAAATAAACCGTCTAAAAACACTGGTGACAACCCGCTTTTCTGACAAAATCTCTCATGAAATCCTAATAAAATCATCAWTTGAACRTCTACAGCTGATTTAATTTTGGAGTCARTTGATTTAAAGATGGCCGCCACAGATTACTGATCTTTGAAAACAAGAATGGCTGCAATCCCGTCAGATTTTCAGATACTGAATTTAAATCTGAGGTGGTAGTAGCTGAGAGTCATGCTCAACACAAACCACTGGATAAATATTATGATTAAACAGTATTTATAGTTTCTGAATCCGCAGCAACACACAGGTGAATCATGGGTAAACACTGGGGTCCCTCCACCTCCTTCAGCTGCTGTGCAACAGCTGCACGGCCTGTTTGGGAAACTTGGCTTGAAATCCTCCTTTTTCCTCTTCTTACATAATGCTGCAGATTTGTGACGACGCTGATGTGGGCCTGCTGCTCAGACAGGAGCCAGGCCGGAGGATTAGCAGGCTTACAGCTTAACCAAACTCCTCGCACCAAGAGGAACCGTTCAGCCYGGGTCCTGCACCGCATCTGGACTTACTGACTTGTACTGAAAATAGTTTCATTTTAAATAAGAAAGACGCACAAAAAATGGAGGAATCAGTCTGGCTTCCTTTCAGTGTTGCTTTTTCTGGCTAAAATAATAGTTTGTTTTGTTTTTCTGGGAGAACTTAAACAGGATTTCCTGTTGTTCTCAGAAACAGACTTCAGGCTCTGCAGCGAGCGAACGATCATCATGAGACAAATTTAAATTATTATAGTGTTAAATCTAAAACAATTACATTAATCCTCCTTTCGGTTGACTCTTTTGCAGATGTACAAAGGATTTGACAAAGTTCAGCACGTGCAGCACATTTACACGGACGCCTCTGAGAGTCTGTGTGGCGTCAAGTTCGACATCAACAAGTACCAGTACCTGATCACAGGTGAGTTCGTCCTGCTTTAACTGCTTATACGAGCCAGAATCAGCCACCAGGGTCGCCCCTCAGAACAACAAACCTTCCTTCTGTTTGTTGCCCCTGCACCAGGAGACTTTCAAAATAAAACATTACATTTCCTTTAGTTTCTCCAACCAGAACCAGCAGGCTTCCCTGTAAATCAACAGGCAGCAGGAAGTGTTTTCCAGCTCCAGCCTTTCACGAGTTGCTATTTCCAACGTTTACTTTGGACCCCGCGGCGCTCCGTTTAAATACGTGCCGCTAATTCCCGAACCTGGAAATACTGTAACGAGCCGGGCCGTTTCCAGGCAGCAGCTGCTGTGTTTGCCCAGTCCGGGTGACATCAGCCAGCGTCGCTCTGCTCTCGAGGCGTCTATATTAAGTCCTGTGAAATAACCGGGGCTGAGTTAACGAGCAGGTCCAACACCGGGGCCTCCGGTCGGAGCTGAGGGTGCCTTTGATCGAGCTCCRACAACCAGGAGGGGCGGGGCTTCTACAGGAAGTTCTGCCATTATTACAGGATTTTTTTTATTGAGCGACATAATGATCCAATCATCATCATCAACAAGACAAAGAGGAAGATCTTAACATTAAACTTCCATTTATCGGTTATTTAACGGCAGAAAACACAGAATATTAACATAATATAGTGACAGAAGTATAAACCAAAACAAACTAAAAATACGTCAGTTTCTTTAAAAAATACTGAGAGTTGAAGCTAACAACCAGGAGACAAGGTAAAAGTTAAAAAGTGGCAAACGGGTAGAAGCTTCAGGTAGCAAAATGCTAGATAATAGAARAACAGTAGCTAGCGAATAATAGCTAAAAGCTAGCGTAATAAAAGAGGAGTAAAAAGTAAAGTGCTAACTTWAAGTTAAATTAGCAAAAATAGCTAATGGTCCAAAACAGCAGCTAGCAGATAAAGTATGGCTAAAAGCCTGAGTAGCAAAAGGCAACAAAGTTCTAGATAGAAGCTAAAAGTAGCAAAGCGCCAACTTAAAGCTAAATAAAAAAAAATCAAGCTAGTACCATCAAAAAGAAAGTTAGTAGCTAAAGCAGGAAAAATGCTAGATAATGGTAGAAAACACTTGCTAGCAGCTGGGATGGCTTAAAGCTAGAGAAGCAAAAGAGGAGCAACAAGCAATAAAATTCTAGAAGCTAAAAGTAGCAGAGTGCTAACTTAAAGTTAAAGCAGCAAAATGTTAGTTAATACCATCAAAAGGGAAGCTAGGAGCTGAAGTAGCAAAAGGCTAAATTAAAGCAGCAAAACATCAGCTAGAAGGTAAATACAGCAAAGTGCTAACTTAAAGCTAAAGTAGCAATGGGCTAGCTGAAAGCATCAAAAGGAAAATAGGAGCTAAAGTAGCAAAAGGCCAACTAAAAGCAAAAAGTTTAAAGAAAAATGGAACTATAAGCAGCAAAGGTTAGCCAAAAWTTTAAAGTGGCAAAAGCCTAAATAAACGTATCAAGACTAGCTAGAACTTCAAAGTAGCAAAGGCTAGCTAAAGCATAATGATGCAAAAAAGCTAAAAGTGGCATAWTAGTAGCTAAAAGCTGACTCAGATTTCACACAATAGACTACAAGTCTGACATTAAACATTTTAAACCAACTCTGAACGTAAAAAACTTTATATTTCATGAGTTTTTGGGGTAACAAATGTCAACAGTTGGGCGTTTTATTTATAATTTTTTGATTTCAAATTCAAAAATACTTTATTGATCACAGAGGGAAATTAGATGTAACTCTTTAACTAAARACTTATTGTAGATGCTGATGGCTGTGGGCAGGAAAGATCTTCTGTAGTGGTCTGTATTTCATTGAATTGCAATTTTTTTTTTGGTAGTTGTGAAGATTAAAAAAATATTTTTAAACTTATTTTCACCTTAGACGAAGTGTCTACATCAAGTCCTACAAATAAACCAAGATTAAATAAACAAAAAGCTCAAACACAGGAGCCTCYGGTTTTAACTGTTGTTGAGAGGTTCTGTTCAGTCCGTGTGCGACTCCTGCAATCACGATGTGGGAGTTGAAGAGAGACGTATTTGTTATTGTTGCATTCCCACCTGATGACATCACTGCTAAAATAAAAYGAGCTGCAGCACACGTCCCTGGAGTGTCGAGCTGTGAACGCTCCGTCACTGGAAATAGACGACTTCTATTTATTGTGAAATACAGGTGTTGGTTTATTACCGGCTTACAGGACTCTGAACAGATTAAAGGCCTCAGCGCTGCCTTTCAGTCCAGAGTTTTATGAATATTTRAACCAGAAATGTAACTAGTTATAAGCCTTTGATGTGATGGTTTTGTGGGTTGGGAGTTAAAAGGTCTGGGAACTAGGGTCCGACATGGTTTTCTTTCTGTGCTCCTGCAGGTCGCGTGTACGAAGGCAAGGTTTACACAGGACTCTGCAACTTCAACGAGAGGTGGGAGCGGCTGTCGCTGGCCCAGAAGAAAGGATTCAACCATCGCTACCAGCTGGGCTGTGGCTGCAGGGTGAGTGGACGCACGTGGTCMTGAGGAGCTAAACTATCAACTACTGGAGTCAGCTCAGTCTGTGAGGAAAACAGGAGCTTAAAGCTAAAAGACCAGCAGAACACTCACTCAGAATAAAGACCTTCAAGAGGAGCTAAATGCTAAACCTAGCAAAACAGTAACWCAAATTTTTAATCAGCAGAGCAGTAGCTAATACCAATAAAACAGTAGCTAAAAGATAACAGAAGCTAAAGGCTAAGATCAACAGAACAGTAACCAAAAATAAAGATCCGCAAAACAATAGCTAAAACCAACAAACAGCAGCTAAAAGATAACAAAACTAAAAGCTAAGATCAACAGAACAGTAATCAAAAATAAAGATCTGCAAAACAATAGCTAAAACCAACAAACAGAAGCTAAAAGATAACAAAACTAAAAGCTAAGATCAATAGAACAGTAACCAAAAATAAAGATCTGAAAAACAATAGCTAAAACCAACAAACAGCAGCTAAGATAACAAAACTAAAAGCTAAGGTCAATAGAACAGTAACCAAAAATAAAGCTCTGCAAAACAACAGCTAAAACCAACAAACAGCAGCTAAAAGATAACAACGGGACTTAAAAGCTCAAAGTACCAAAACACTAGCTCACAACTAAGTTACGCAAAACAGTAGYTGAAAGAATAAATCACCAAATGGTAGCAAAAAGCTAGCATCARCAATGCAGAAGCTATAACTTAAAACAGACAAAATTTTAGTTTAGAGCTAAAGCCAACAACAGAATGTAAAAGATCACATTAGCCAAGCTATAAGCTAAGACTAGCAAAACAATAACTGAAAATAAATTGCAAAAGAGTAGCTAAACGCTAAAATGAAACTACAACTCAAAGCATAAATCAGCAACAGTAGCTAAAAGATAAAACCAAAAAGAGAAGCTAAATTTACTAATTAGCAAAAAGTAGCTTTAAGCTAAGTTGAACAAAACAATTGCTAAAAGGCTAACTTAGAAACATAAAGCAAAAAGCTTGAGTAAGCAAAACAGTTGCTAACAGCTAAAACCAACAACAGAAGCCAAAAGCTCAAATTAGCAACAGTACCTGATAACTAAGATGAGCAAAACAGTAGCTAAAAGATTAACGTAGCAAAAGGCTGAATTTAAAATATCTGCAGGTGGATTTCAAAAGGCATAACGTTTTATTTCAAGTCCTCCTCGTGCGTTAATTTAAAAGTTACTAAAACTAAACAGATGTTCTGAAAGAGCCGAACATTTTACTATACGAAGGTTAAAGTGTGAATCCTGACTCAGACCACAACAGGCGGTGTGACAGGTGACATGTATTCCTTCAGCTGATGCTGGATCTTTATTCAGCTGATCTTCAGGACCTGTTTTCCTCCAAGGGATGAGCTGAAAGATAAAACTTTACGACCATCACCGGGGTTTATTAAGTAACAGCTCTGGAATCAGCTCAAAACTTCGTTCCCAGTTTTTTTTTTTAATGACTCAAGCCTTGCCGCTATGCAGCTGTTGACCTGGACATCTGCCACACACACACACACATACACATACACACACACACACACACACGCACACACACACACACACACACACACAGCCACTATCAGTATAAGTGGATTAGCAGAGAGACCCATTTGTTCCCGAAGCGGGCCAGCGCTTGTAAAGAGTTTTGGCGGCAGCGACCCAGAGTCATCCAGAGAAGGCCGTCCATCATCCGCCGCTTCACAAACACAARCATCGCCTCTCCTTCCTCGCACGAAGCGTGAGAGCAGGAAGCGTCTCGCACCACTCAGAGTCATTTCCCACATCGTTAAAGCTCGTCTGAACCCGCTCGCCTCCAACGGGGAAGCGTGTCCCTTCGACGTGGATTCAGATCCAGAGAAGTGTCGCTCTGTGCTTCAGAGACTCGTACCCTTCGCTCATCAATCAATCTTCCTGCCGGTTATTCATCTGCAGAGCCGAGTTTTTGTGCGAACACCTGGTGTGACGGCGCTCCGCTGAGGCTGAGTGAATTCTTAAACTGCTAAACACCTAAAAGCTCCAGGAAGACGCTTCGTTTTGCTTTTTTATGTCAAAGTACGCTTAATGAGTTTCCACTTAGTTATATTAAAAAGTGGCTTAAAAAAACGCCTGATCTGTAAGGCTGCTGCAGTATATAACTGAAAGTCAAAGACAAAGAAGCTGAACAACCATGACAATTTTTGAAACGTCTCCCCAAAAAGTATGTTAAATTGGTTTTTCAGTGAAATTATACTGGCTTTTACTGATCACAGCATCCTAACAGTTTCTGAAGAAAGGGACCAGACAACTTCTTTTATGGCTTCCTCAATTAAGACTAACAGCTCAAACATTTAAACAGAAGTTAAATTGCTTCTTTTTAAGCAAACTGAGCTCACATGCAAATCCCTACAGTCTCTTCTGAAGTCTTTGGATTCATTTACACCCCCCACACCAGAACAGGTTTTACTGTAGGTACCAGACCAAAGCTTTCATAAGTTACTTGATTACTAAAATATTTAAAAACTACAGCCTGACCAATTTAACTTAGAGCTCACACTGAAGCTTTTGTTTCAGTGTTGAAACACTTTTCTTTATCATGTCTCAAAATCTTAACTTTGTCATGGAGATCTCAAACTCGTCTCAAACTTTTCTCAATGTTATCATGGAGGTCTCACAATGTTCTCAACCTTATTATGGAGGTCTCAATTCTTCTCAACTTTATCATGGAGGTCTCAAACTCATCTCAACTTTATCATGGAGGTCTCAAACTCATCTCAACTTTATCATGGAGGTCTCAACTCTTCTCAACTCTATCTTGGAGGTCTCAACTCTTCTCAACTTT
The DNA here is from genome assembly GCF_001266775.1 of Austrofundulus limnaeus. NCBI lineage: Eukaryota > Metazoa > Chordata > Actinopteri > Cyprinodontiformes > Rivulidae > Austrofundulus > Austrofundulus limnaeus. The sequence goes on along the minus strand of NW_013952863.1, from coordinate 258,189 downwards.
ATCATGGAGGTCTCAACTCTTCTCAACTCTATCAGGGAGGTCTCAACTCTTCTCAACTCTATCAGGGAGGTCTCAACTCTTCTCAACTTTATCAGGGAGGTCTCAACTCTTCTCAACTTTATCAGGGAGGTCTCAACTCTTCTCAACTTTATCATGGAGGTCTCAACTCTT